>NC_041380.1:72172853-72177965 GCF_002162155.2 Triticum dicoccoides | reverse complement strand
GGGGGGGAAGAAGAAATGGGTAGAGAGGACGAGGGTGGTTGGCTTTTATCCCGTGCTACTTGCTTGCCCCTGTGTGGAGGGGGTACCGGCGGCGACCGGTGCGTGGGCGGGCGGGCGACCGGTGCGTGGCGGTCGGCGTGCACGCGGCTGATGCACGGACACGTGGATGCCGACCTCAGCACATGATTCATTTCCCCTCTCCCTCTCCCCACTCTCTCTGATTTGGGTGTTGGAGTAAGCGAGAACGTCTATTCAACACAAAGTTAATGATAATAAAAGTGAGTATTATGCTTGCATAAAAATTAGATATAACGGGTAGGTGTGTTCATATTTGATTCTGATGTACAAAAGTAGCATGGAAATTTGCAATGATTTGTGTAGGAAAGATTGTCATGCTTATATTTTGCGGCTTAAGGTTGAGTTTGGCATGATAATCTTGTTTTATGTATTATTTTATCAATTTATTCCATTTGGCTATTAACACTTTCTGTTATTTTGACGCATACAGATTTAGCATCCGCAGCTAAATCGAAGCTGGATTGTCGTTTTCTATGTAGAGCTTAACTTGAGCCGCGACATAAATTCAATGCAAGATTGAGTGTTTTATTTGACAAGCAACGTGGCATAAATACTGCGTGAAGTTAAATTCAGACAACAAAACGACAAAATAGAGTCTTCCTACATTCGCTTCCGCGCCATCTTCCATCTATTGCGCTCGTTTGTTCATTTATTCTCAACAACTCCCTCATTTGCCATATATATCTCCTTACCACTCTCGCAGTATGTGTGATAGTGCCTCACTGCCAAACCTTCTTCAAGTGGGGTGATGTTGTTGTTGTCACCTCTGCCACTTCATTTGAATATAATGTGAACATTCAAAAAGTTTACTGGGTAAAAAATTGATTCCCGTGATAGCGGCCATGACGGTGGCCTCCTACTGACGTCGTCATCAACTTTGCCCTTGTGGAGGGGGTTACATTTGCTTTAAGATGTTTGATAGAGCGCTAGGGCTAACAGGGGGTATAGTGAATGCATCAGTTTACACACTTCATGATTGTGTTCTCCCTTTAAACCGGTTAGAGCTCCTTTGACTCAAACGATCCCGTAGGACTTCTAGAGGGTTTATGTCCTTATGAATTTTCACTGCGATGATCATTTGATTCGCATGATTAAATCCTTAGGAATTTTCGGAATATAGTACATAGTTTTTTAATTCCATAGGATACAAAAATGACATGACACTATATTTCTACGATTTTCGTATTCCTGCATTTTAAAAATCCTGCAAATCAATGATATCCTTAATGTTGGTGCATAAGTTTTATGAGCATCTATCTACTTTTGAACCTTGTGATGTTGTAGATACCGTTCTTGATGCTATTCCTCACAAAGTTACTAATGTGATGAATCATGACTTATGTAAACCTTACACTGATGAAGAGATCAAGGTTGCACTTTTGCGGATGGGACCCACTAAAGCTCCCAGGACGAATGATTTCCCAACCCTCTTCTACCAGACACATTGGGATTTTTTTTGGGAGAGGAGATTTGTCAGGCTGCCATGAGCATTTTTGGAAGGGAGGCCTATTCTGACGGTTTTTATGATTAAGTTATTGTTCTCATTCCGAAAGTTGCAAGACCCAAACGACGCAAGAATTTTTGGCCTATTAGCCTTTGCAACATTCTTTACAAAATTGCCTCTAAGGTTTTGGCTAATCATTTGAGGTTGCTTTTACCTGTTGTCATTTATGAATTTCAGAGTGCTTTTGTTCCTAGAAGATTGATTATAGACAATTTCTCTCATTGTTTATGAGTCTCTACATACTACAAGAAAACAACAGACTAAGAAACTCTTCTTTGCCATGAAGATTGATATGATAAAAGCATATAATCGTGTTGAGTGGAATTATCTTCGTGGTTGCCTGTCAAAACTTGGTTTTGCCCATGCATGGACCATCTTCGTAATGCGAACCAATGTTTGTATGCTATTAGGGTCAATGGAGTGCTCATTGAACTTGTTGCGCCGTTGAGATGTATCCATCAGGGTAATCCAATCAGCCCCTACCTGTTTCTTCTGTGCACTGAAGGCATGTCAAGTTTGTTGCTACAGAAGGAGAATTATGACGTACTACATGGTATTAGGAACGGTCGCTCTGGTCCACCCATTTCAAATCTCCTATTTGTCGATGGTGGCATTTTCCTTGGAAGAAGCAGTATGCGTAGTTGTGACGCCCCCGATTCAATCGTACACTAATCATACATGCAAACGTGTACGATCAAGATCAAGGACTCACGGGAAGATATCACAACACAACTCTACAAATAAAGTAAGTCATACAAGAATCATATTATAAGCCAGGGGCCTCGAGGGCTCAAATACAAGAGCTCGATCATAGACGAGTCAGCGGAAGCAACAATATCTGAGTATAGACATAAGTTAAACAAGTTTGCCTTAAGAAGGCTAGCACAAACTGGGATACAGATCGAAAGAGGCGCAGACCTCCTGCCGGGGATCCTCCTAAACTACTCTTGGTCGTCATCAGCGGGCTGCACGTAGTAGTAGGCACCTCCCGAGTAGTAGTAGTCGTCATCGACAGTGGCGTCTGGCTCCTGGGCTCCATCGTTTGGTCGCAGCAATCGGGTATAGAAAGGGGGAAAAGGGGGAGCAAAGAAACCATGAGTACTCGTCCAAAGCACTCGCAAGTAAGGAGCTACACTACATATGTATGCATTGGTATCAAATGAAATAAGGGTATCATATGTGGACTGAACTGCAGAATGCCGGAATAAGAGGGGGATAGCTAGTCTTGTCGAAGACTACGCTTCTTGTAACCTCCATCTTGCAGCAGAAGAAGAGAGTAGATGGTAAGTTCACCAAGTAGCATCACATAGCATAATCATAACCGATGATCCTCCCCTCGTCGCCCTATGAGAGAGCGATCACCAGTTGTATCTGGCACTTGGAAGGGTGTGTTTTAATAAGTATCCGGTTCTAGTTGTCATAAGGTCAAGGTACACCTCCAAGTCGTCCTGTTACCGAAGATCACGGCTATTCAAATATATTAACTTCCCTGCAGGGGTGCACCACATTTCCCAACACGCTCGATCCCCTTTGGCCGGACACACTTTCCTAGGTCATGCCCGGCCTCGGAAGATCAATGATACGTCTCCAACGTATTTATAATTTTTGATTGCTCCATGCTATATTATTTACTGTTTGGACTATATTGGGCTTTATTTTCCACTTTTATATTATTTTTGGGACTAACCTATTAATCGGAGGCCCAGCCCAGAATTGATGTTTTTTTGCCTATTTCAGTGTTTCGAAGAAACGGAATATCAAACGGAGTCCAAATGGAATGAAACCTTTGGGAACGTGATTTTCTTACCGAACGTGATCCTGGAGACTTGGACCCTACGCCAAGGCATCAGAGAGGCGGTCACGAGGGTGGGGGGCGCGCCCCCTGCCTCATGGGCCCCTCGGAGCTCCACCGACGTACTTCTTCCTCCTATATATACCTACATACCCCCAAACGATCATAACAGGAGCCAAAAACCTAATTCCACCACCGCAACTTTCTGTATCCACGAGATCCCATCTTGGGGCCTGTTCCGGAGCTCTGCCGGAGAGGGCCGTCATCATGGAGGGCTTCTACATCATCATAGCCTCTCCGATGAAGTGTGAGTAGTTTACCTCAGACCTTTGGGTCCATAGTTAGTAGCTAGACGGCTTCTTCTCTCTTTTTGGATCTCAATACAAAGTTCTCCCCCTCTCTCGTGGAGATCTATTCGATGTAATCTTCTTTTTGCAGTGTGTTTGTTGAGACCGATGAATTGTGGGTTTATGATCAAGTCTATCTATGAATAATATTTGAATCTTCTCTGAATTTTTTTATGTATGATTGGTTATCTTTGCAAATCTCTTCGAATTATCCGTTTGATTTGGCCAACTAGATTGGTAGTTCTTGCCATGGGAGAAGTGCTTAGCTTTGGGTTCGATCTTGTGGTGTCCTTTCCCAGTGACAGAAGGGGCAGCAAGGCACGTATTGCATCGTTGCCATCGAGGATAACAAGATGGGGTTTATTTCATATTACATGAATTTATCTCTCTACATCATGTCATCTTGCTTAAAGCGTTACTCTGTTTTTAAATTAATACTCTAGATGCATGCTGGATAGCGGTCGATGAGTGGAGTAATAGTAGTAGATGCAGAATCGTTTCGGTCTACTTGTCACGGACGTGATGCCTATATACATGATCATGCCTAGATATTCTCATAACTATTCGCAATTCTGTCAATTGCTCAACAGTAATTTGTTCACCCACCATAGAATACTTATGCTCTTGAGAGAAGCCACTAGTGAAACCTATGGCCCCTGGGTCTATTCTCATCATATCAATCTCCATCACTTTAATCTTGCTTAACTTTTTATTTTGCCTTTTACTTTTCACTTTGCATCTTTATACCAAAAATACCAAAAATATTATATCTATCAGATCTCACTCTCGTAAGTGACCGTGAAGGGATTGACAACCCCTAATCGCGTTGGTTGCGAGTAGCTATCGTTTTGTGCAGGTACGAGGGACTTGAGCGTGGCCTCCTACTGGATTGATACCTTGGTTCTCAAAACTGAGGGAAATACTTACGCTACTTTGCTGCATCATTCCTTCCTCTTCGGGGAAAACCAACGCAAGCTCAAGAGGTAGCAATCAACACGTCACAGCCCTACCTAGGCACAACAGAGAGGTCAGCACGCCAGTCTAAATCCTATGGCGTAGGGGTCTGGGCCCATCGCCCATTGCACACCTGCACGTTGCGAGGGCGGCCGGAAGCAGAACTAGCCCCCTTAATACAAGAGCAGGCTTACGGTCCAATCCGGCGCGCGCCGCTCAGTCACTGACGTCACGAAGGCTTCGGCTGATACAACGACGTCGAGTGCCCATAACTGTTCCCGCGTAGTTGGTTGGTGCGTATAGGCCGGTGGCCAGACTCAGATCAAATACCAAGATCTCGTTAAGCGTGTTATTTTAACATAACCACGGACGCCGACCAGGGCTAGGCCCACCTCTCTCCTAGGTGGTCTCAACATGCCATGTCGCTCCACCTCAAA
>NC_041380.1:72171300-72172412 GCF_002162155.2 Triticum dicoccoides | reverse complement strand
TATATAGGACAGGGCTATTCTGTTACTAGTCATCGAGGATAACAAGATGGGGTTTATTTCATATTACATGAATTTATCTCTCTACATCATGTCATCTTGCTTAAAGCGTTACTCTGTTTTTAAATTAATACTCTAGATGCATGCTGGATAGCGGTCGATGAGTGGAGTAATAGTAGTAGATGCAGAATCGTTTCGGTCTACTTGTCACGGACGTGATGCCTATATACATGATCATGCCTAGATATTCTCATAACTATTCGCAATTCTGTCAATTGCTCAACAGTAATTTGTTCACCCACCATAGAATACTTATGCTCTTGAGAGAAGCCACTAGTGAAACCTATGGCCCCTGGGTCTATTCTCATCATATCAATCTCCATCACTTTAATCTTGCTTAACTTTTTATTTTGCCTTTTACTTTTCACTTTGCATCTTTATATCAAAAATACCAAAAATATTATATCTATCAGATCTCACTCTCGTAAGTGACCGTGAAGGGATTGACAACCCCTAATCGCATTGGTTGCGAGTAGCTATCGTTTTGTGCAGGTACGAGGGACTTGAGCGTGGCCTCCTACTGGATTGATACCTTGGTTCTCAAAACTGAGGGAAATACTTACGCTACTTTGCTGCATCATCCCTTCCTCTTCGGGAAAAACCAACGCAAGCTCAAGAGGTAGCAATCAACACGTCGCAGCCCTACCTAGGCACAACAGAGAGGTCAGCACGCCAGTCTAAATCCTATGGCGTAGGGGTCTGGGCCCATCGCCCATTGCACACCTGCACGTTGCGAGGGCGGCCGGAAGCAGAACTAGCCCCCTTAATACAAGAGCATGCTTACGGTCCAATCCGGCGCGCGCCGCTCAGTCACTGACGTCACGAAGGCTTCGGCTGATACAACGACGTCGAGTGCCCATAACTGTTCCCGCGTAGTTGGTTGGTGCGTATAGGCCGGTGGCCAGACTCAGATCAAATACCAAGATCTCGCTAAGCGTGTTATTTTAACATAACCACGGACGCCGACCAGGGCTAGGCCCACCTCTCTCCTAGGTGGTCTCAACATGCCATGTCGCTCCGCCTCAAAGTAACAGTCGGGGGCCGTCGGGAACTCA
>NC_041380.1:72166878-72169972 GCF_002162155.2 Triticum dicoccoides | reverse complement strand
GCAGCCCCGCAGTCCCTCCCTCCAGCGTGCCGCCCCGCACCCCCTGCCCGAGGAGTTCATGTATTATTGCCTGAGGAGTTCATGTGTTACTGGCCAGTAAGTAAACCTATTAATCACTCTCAAGTGTGATGAAAAAAATGGGCGGTAAATTGATGAAAAAATATCATCGAGTTCAAAACACGCCGAGACACGCGACAGCCACCCCAGTTCGGGCGTAGTAAGTACCTCAGTACGAGTTAAAAACGGTGGTCCGTTCGGAATAAAAGAAATGGCAGAAATTCAAATTGTAAAGTTCAAGCAAAAAAAGAAACCCCATGAAAATCCTGCTTAGTAAGTACCTCAGTACAAGTCGTAAAATGAGAGAAGTTCAGAACAACGTTGTCAAAAAAATGTTGAGTTAAAAAAGGAAACAAAACAAACACATTTTCTTTTTAAATAAAATATCATTCAGTTCGATGATACAAACCATACAAGTACAGGGGCGACGATACAGTAAACCATTGAAAACTTACGAGAAAAATATTACCAAAAAACAGAGCAAAGTCTAGTTAGTGAAAACACGCTTAGTACAAACCCATGCAAGCATCAGTACAAATACCCTTTTTCGGAACCATTCAAAATTAATCTAAAAAAATAGCTCAGTACAAACATACATATATATATCAGTACGACTACTCTGTTTTTCACACGAGAAACAGCAGGAACCGTCATGCCGTATTCAAAATTACTCTTAAACGGTTGCGAAGTAGAGAAAACGTTCAACATGACTAAGTTTCGCATTTTCTATAGCTATCCAACGGTATATTATTTGCCATATTTCGATAAACTTTTTTAAAAAATCGCGTTCAAAATCAAATTTGACCGTATTCGAATTCGTTTTTAAACCGTAAGGAATTAGAAAAACATTTCTATACGAAAAAGTTGCGCATTTTACATAGCTTTCCAACGCCGTATCATTTGCGTCAATCCAGAATTAAACCAGTTTTCAAATTACTTTTAAATCATATAGAATTAGAAAAAACAATACATATATGGAAGATGCGGATTTTCACCAGCTTTCCAACGCCATCTTATTTGCTCAATTCCGACAAACCGTTTGAAAATTGAGTCCAAAATACGATTCATATTTTTGGTTTTGAAAAAATGGTTTTTTCAAAACTGGTCTTAAACCATAATGATTTTGCAAAAACGTTCAATATACTTGAAATATGGTTGTCAAGAGCTTTCCAACGATATATTACACGCCACGTTTCGATAAAAAAATTACAAAAAGTTTTTGAACTAAAGAAGACGATGTGTTAAACACAACTGAAAGCCATCAGTTCAACCGCTTCGAAAACATCAGTTCAACCACCTGAAACCGTTAGTTCAAAAAGGGTAACAGAATAATATTCTGTTACCAGTAACAGAATAGCCCATATATATATATATATATATATATATATATATATATAAGTATATAAGTATATACCCATGATCACCTCCGACGTGATCACGGCCTGATAGTATAGCATGGCAGACTGACAAGAATGTAGGGCCAGTGATGATAATCTAGCATCCTATACTAAGCATTTAGGATTGCGGTTAAGGTATCAACAGTTGTAGCAACAATGACACGCTATACATCAGAGTAGGATTAACGGAAAGCAGTAACATGCTACACTACTCTAATGCAAGCAGTAGAGAGAAGAGTAGGCGATATCTGGTGATTAAGGGGGGGGGGGCTTGCCTGGTTGCTCAGGCAAGAGAGAGGGGTCGTCAACACCGTAGTCGTACTGGGTAGCAGCGGCGTCGGTCTCGGTGTTTAGCGAGAGAACAGGGGGGAAGAAACAATAAATATTAAGCAAACATATGCATAGCGATGCATGACATGACAAGTAGCGGTGCTAGGGGTGCCCTAACGCGGTAAGAGGTGGTACCGGTGAAGGGGGGAAACATCCGGGGAAATATCCCCGGTGTTTCGCGTTTTCGGACAGACGAACCAGAGGGGGAAAGTTGCGTGTTTGCTATGCTAGGGATGCGTGGCGGATGAACGGGCTGCGTATCCGGATTCGTCTCGTCGTTGTGAGCAACTTTCATGTACAAAGTCTTTTCATCCGAGCTATGGTTTATTTTATATAAATTTTAAAAGAATTAAATCATTTTTAGGATTTATTTAAATATTTTAATTCAACATTATCCAGAATAGTGTTTGCTGACGTCATCATGATGTCAGCAGTTGACCTGGTCAACCTGACAGGTGGGTCCCGTTCATCATTGACTGTTTAGTCTAATTAGGGTTTAATTAACTTAACTAGTTGATTAGATTAATTAAACAAGATTAATTAACTTAATTAATTAATTATTTTAATTATTACTTAATTATTTTTTAATTCTCTTTTTTTCATTTTCGTTTTGGGGCTAGGCCCCACATGTCATTGGCCCATAGGGCCAAACAAGCGCAGGCGAATGGGCGCTGCCCGATCGGGCGCACGCCCGAGGGGCGTTGGGCACACACGGCGTACGCCGGCGCCGGCGGCCAGGGGAGGCAACAGAGGGATGGCCACGGCGGGGTGCTGGCGGCCAGGGATGCGCGCGGTGGGCGAGGCCAACACGTGGGCGCATGCCCGGGAGGGCAGCAGCGGGGCGCGCCGCATCGGCGGGTGATGCGATGATGGGCGCGAGGAGCGGGACGGCGCGGATGGACCGGTGACGAGGTACGGGCGCGTGTGGCAGCGGTTGGCGCGGCGCGGGGTGTGCAAGGGGGGCAGCATGCCACGACAGTTAGAGGAGGCGCAGGCGGGCGCGGTGCGCGCCTAGGCGCGGTCATGCGCAGAGAGCGTGGTCGGGGCCAACGGTGAGCGAAAGGGATAGAGGAGACCGGGGATCACCGAGCCCTGTAGTTGAGCGAGGTGTGCTCGGGGAGGAGTCGGGGTTGAAGGCGACGCAGGGGAGGACAACGGCGCTGGCGGTACGGCGAGGCGACGTGGTTCCGGCGACGGGGTCGGGGCAGCCACGGATGGAGCGCGCGGAGCTCGGGGAAGTCGAGGCGGTGCACAAGGGAGAGGAAGGAGGCGGGAGGTGCGGCACCGGCGAGGTGGCGTCACGGAGGGGG
>NC_041380.1:72163983-72166404 GCF_002162155.2 Triticum dicoccoides | reverse complement strand
GGAGAGGGGATCGTGTGGGGGGGAGTGGGTGACGTGGGCTAGGGTTCGGTTGCCCAGGGGGGGGTATGGGGGAGTGAGGGGCGCCGCCTGGGCCGGTTTGAGCCGGCCTGGCTAGCAGCTGGGCTGACTGGCCCAGTGGGGGGTTCTCTCTTTATTTTGTTGTTGTTATTTTCCTTTTCTTTTCTTTTTATTTATACTTTTCTATTTATTTTTAGCTGCCAACTGATTTTTGTTGATTATGAACCTTTGCACATAATTCCTAGCCAACACTATAAGGTTGTGCACAAAGTTTGCGGCCAACTGGAACTGTTCTAATTTATAGTTGAATTAAAATGCTCTTATTTAATCTTGTTACTCCACTAAATGAGTTCCAGGGGCAATTTGGGAAACCAAATGAGGTTGGTTCCAACATGTTCATTATTTAGTGAATATTTGCCACCCATCGAACATTTTTATTTGATAGCTTAAAGAAATAATAATTTGACTTGTTATTTAAATTTGAAATTGATCTCAGTTTGAAACAAGTGAGGTTTAGCAAAAATTTAATTATGATGACCTGGCATGATTAGCAAGGGTTTACTGTAGCTTAATTACCCAGGCATCACAATTCTCCTCCACTACAAGAAATCTCGTCACGAGATTTAAGAGGCGTAAGGTGGGGTGGTTCTGGTTACGAAATTCTAGCGAGTGTTCTCGGTCTTAGTTGCTCTTCTCGAAGAGGTGGATCCATCACATTGATGTCTCCATTCCCCTGCTTCAGGTCACCATGATGAAGTTGGCATCCTTTCCTCGGGAACTCCAACTTACGTACGAAAGACAAGGGTTAACTTCGAAAGAACGAACCGCTACCATGTTGCTTATCTGGTAGATAATATTAGGAAAGGTGGCGGAAGTAACCCTCGAATTGAAGCTTAAGAAGATATCGAGAGCAAAGTAAGAAGGTACCCTGAGAAGTTTTGAGTGAGCAGGCAATTGTTCGATGCCTGAAATGAAACGTGAAAGGGGTGTAGAGCAAGGGAAGTAAGTATTTTGTCTGATACCAGAATAGATCACTAGGCAGGTGGCCCATGAATCATATACGAAGTCAAGCGCGAGGAATAACTTGGACAACAGGGTGTACAAGAGAGTCAGGTTTCGATCCTATGGAACTGTGGGTTATCGGCCCACCATGTAGGTTAAAAGTAGAAAGGGCGGTGATATCTTGTACAGTCATGATAACAAGGCATGTCAGAGGATTGCCTATCAGTTATGTTGGCAACAACATCGGTACCAAGGGCGGGGGACGAAGAGAACCATTTTCCTGCTCGTTGAACGAGGCGGACCATTATGCAAAGTTCTCGTCCATTGGTGGATACCAGAATGTCATCAATCAATAGTAACAGGCTCTTACTGACAGAGTTGTACACCGAGGTGCTTACAAAAGCAGTGACTTATTACGGCTTAGATCATATAAACCTCAAGAAGGTTAAACAAAACAATGGAAAGCAAAATGTGATTATCAGATTAAACAGAAGAATGGAAAGGAAAATGTGTTTTAAACACATAATTCAGGGATATATCCTTCCCAAGGACAAGCAGAGCATGATATCCGTGGCAGGATATCATGTAGAAAACCCTTTAGGTAAGGGGAGAGAAATTTCATGACATTACCCATACAACGGTGTTTCGATAATTGAGCAAGAAACATTTAGCATTGGCTTCAAATGTTCTTGTTGAAAATCGGAGTACCACAGCGCTGCCCGATCGGGCGCACGCCCGAGGGGCCCTGGGCACACACGGCGTACGCCGGCGCCGGCGGCCAGGGGAGGCAACAAAGGGATGGCCGCGGCGGGGCGCTGGCGGCCAGGGCTGCGCGCGGTGGGCGAGGTCGGCGAGGCCAACACGTGGGCGCATGCCCGGGAGGGCAGCAGCGGGGCGCGCCGCATCGGCGGGTGATGCGACGATGGGCGCGAGGAGCGGGACGGCGCGGATGGACCGGTGACGAGGTATGGGCGCGTGTGGCAACGGTCGGCGCGACGCGGAGTAGAGAGAGGGAGGAAGCGGCGCGTGACGACGCGGGGTGTGCAAGGGGGGGGGCATGCCACGGCAGTTAGAGGAGGCGCAGGCGGGCGCGGTCGTGCGCAAAGAGCGTGGTCGGGGCCAATGGCGAGCGTAAGGGATAGAGGAGACCGGGGATCACCGAGCCCTGTAGTTGAGCGAGGTGTGCTCGGGGAGAGTCGGGGTTGAAGGCGACGCAGGGGAGGACGACGGTGTTGGCGGTCCAGCGAGGTGGCCTCCGGTGAGGCAACGTGGTTCCGGCGACGGGGTCGGGGCAGCCATGGATGGAGCGCGCGGAGCTCGGGGAAGTCGAGGCGGTGCACAAGGGAGAGGAAGGAGGCCAGGAGGTGCGGCGCCGGCGAGGTGGCGTCGCGGAGGGGGAGG
>NC_041380.1:72133108-72163530 GCF_002162155.2 Triticum dicoccoides | reverse complement strand
TTGTTGTTATTTTCCTTTTCTTTTCTTTTATTTATACTTTTCTATTTATTTTTAGCTGCCAACTGATTTTTGTTGATTATGAAACTTTGCACATAATTCCTAGCCAACACTATAAGGTTGTGCACAAAGTTTGAGGCCAACTGGAACTGTTCTAATTTATAGTTGAATTAAAATGCTCTTATTTAATCTTGTTATTCCACTAAATGAGTTCCAGGGGCAATTTGGGAAACCAAATGAGGTTGGTTCCAACATGTTCATTATTTAGTGAATATTTGCCACCCATCGAACATTTTTATTTGATAGCTTAAAGAAATAATAATTTGACTTGTTATTTGAATTTGAAATTGATCTCAGTTTGAAACAAGTGAGGTTTAGGAAAAATTTAATTATGATGACCTGGCATGATTAGCAAGGGTTTACTGTAGCTTAATTACCCGGGCATCACAATTCTCCTCCACTACAAGAAATCTCGTCACGAGATTTAAGGGCGTAAGGTGGGGTGGTTCTGGCTACGAAATTCTAGCAAGTGTTCTCGGTCTTAGTTGCTCTTCTCGAAGAGGTCGATCCATCACGTTGATGTCTCCATTCCCCTGCTTCAGATCACCATGATGAAGTCGGCATCCTTTCCTCGGGAACTCCAACTTACGTACGAAGGACAAGGGTTAACTTCGAAAGAACGAACCGCTACCATGTTGCTTATCTGGTAGATAATATCAGGAAAGGTGGCGGAAGTAACCCTCGAATTGAAGCTTAAGAAGATATCAAGAGCAAAGTAAGAAGGTACCTTGAGAAGTTTTGAGTGAGCAGGCAATTGTTCGATGCCTGAAATGAAACGTGAAAGGGGTGTAGAGCAAGGGAAGTAAGTATTTTGTCTGATACCAGAATAGATCACTAGGCAGGTGGCCCATGAATCATATACGAAGTCAAGCGCGAGGAATAACTTGGACAACAGGGTGTACAAGAGAGTCAGGTTTCGATCCTATGGAACTGTGGGTTATGGGCCCACCATGTAGGTTAAAAGTAGAAAGTGCGGTGATATCTTGTACAGTCATGATAACAAGGCATGTCAGAGGATAGCCTATCAGTTATGTTGGCAACAACATCGGTACCAAGGGCGAGGGACGAAGAGAACCATTTTCCTGCTTGTTGAACGAGGCGGACCATTAAGCAAAGTTCTCGTCCATCGGTGGATACCAGAATGTCATCAATCAATAGTAACAGGTTCTTACTGACAGAGTTGTACACCGAGGTGCTTACAAAAGCAGTGACTTATTATGGATTAGATCATATAAACCTCAAGAAGGTTAAACAAAACAATGGAAGCAAAATGTGATTATCAGATTAAACAGAAGAATGGAAAGGAAAATGTGTTTTAAACACATAATTCAGGGATATATCCTTCCCAAGGACAAGTAGAGCATGATATCCGTGGCAGGATATCATGTAGAAAACCCTTTAGGTAAGGGGAGAGAAATTTCATGACATTACCCATACAACGGTAGCATTGGCTTCAAATGTTCTTGTTGAAAATCGGAGTACCACAGACATGCTTCGAGATAGCATTGACATGGTCATCAGGTAAGGATCATGCTATGGATACACAAAGGATCCATTAGGCACAACTTATATAATAAGTCTTACAATTTCCTCATTGAAGAATGGATAACCTTACTAAAATGGAAACTATAACAATAGGTCCTCCGGCCAGGTGTGCTAGGCATGACATCACCTTATCGGGTCAAAGACTAATGTTATTACTCTTGGAAATATGTTCCAACCATCATATTCGACCAAGATTCAGATATGATAGGTGTCAGGATACCTCAGACTCAAGATGCCTGAGAAAGAAAAGGTGCAACGCAATTGTCGAGATGACATTGTAAGATTTTCGGGAAATGAACTATGGATGCAAGTCCCGTATCATGAGTTCATCATTAACCCAAGGAGATGATGAGGGGGTGGCTGGTGGACTTAGTGTCAATCCATCGAGATTTTCAAGAGATGGATCTCCCCAATTAGGTGAACAAGGAGATAACATTTGTCAAATCAAAATGATATAAAGATGTATGCTCGAGGAAAACATACACAATTAAACATTGGTTCAAAGCAATAGGGTTGCTAGAAGTTTTGAATTCACACATCATAGTTCATTTATCGATATTCCGGTTAGGAACAACACGAGGACCAAGAAGGAGTGGTGATGGTGATAAGTATTACTGGTATCAAGAATTCTCAAGAGGTAGTGAAATTCTCACGACAATCTTGACATAAAAGATGGTAATACTCCAAGGTAAAGAAGAATAATTGCTGGATAGCATGGATCTCTAGGTATAACACAAAACACGAACAAGTTTGTGTTGGAGGAAGGCAATAAGTGGTCGACGACAACACAAATCATCAAGGGCAAGGATGGCATTTCTCATCAAGAATCCAATAGCTACCTTGGAAGAGCTCAGAATGTTGATGATGAACATGACACATTTGTCAAGAGATTTCAAGATGTAATCGGTCGGTGATGACAACGAGTCCAATGAATGGTGAAGCGAAAGGTTATTGGAACCAAGGGTATGACACAAACTCCTAACCAAGTTTGTTGTTCGAGGCGAAATGACATGATGAGGAAGATCGACGTAAGCTTAGCTCATCATCGAAAATTGTGATTCAGGAAGAAGGACCAGGTAGCACAGTTAAAATTTAGCACAATAATGATATAGCCGATTGGGCTAGGAATGAATTGAAGGATTATTAAACTCATAAGCAACGAAAATTACTTAGAGTTAATGAATTAGACTACGGACTCGGTTCACATATCGGTGTTCTCGAGTGACTAATAGCTCAGAACCCGGGGGAAATTTGAAATCGATGAGAAGCAATACTAGATGAAGACTCATAGGAAGCAACACAGTTCTTTGATATTCTCAAGATACTGGAGGGTATACTCGAAGGAAGGTCAATATAGAGGTTGCAGAGATATATTGATCTGCAGAAGACAAGTACTATAACTTGTCGGAGAAATGGAAGTTAAAGGAGAACTTGGTCGGAACCATGATCGCAAAAGGTCGGATCCCAGATATAAGAACTTATACTGAGGGAATAATTAATTTAAGAGAAGCTTTAATGATAAGATCTACATCGTGTCCATGGGCATGAACACAAAGTTCAAGGTCGACTCCCACTTCTTCAATGCATAACCTTCCATTCACTTCTCATGTTTCAAAAATGACATTAGTTGCTGAAAGTTTTACCTAGTGTAATACCAGTTAAGTATGACCCGTGAAATCTTTCGGGTTCACACAGATTAGGGAAGGCGTTGGTTCAACCCATCGGGGCATCTTAGGAACATATACCACAAAATTCATAGTAAACATCACCAACTCGAGAGCAGATCATGGTTGGCCAAAATAGAGGATACGATTTACCAAAGGAATTATGTATCAGGGAAGGAACTTCTCGAGGTTTTTGTATACGAAGGACACTGTCGGATGATATTTCAACAAAGGGTCCGACGGACCATATCAAAGCTGATGTGAGTATCGGCACACAACTAGAGGAAGAAACAATGCGAATGCATTGGATTATAGAAGTGACGGTGTCATGGACTAGGGGGTACTCACCACGTCGTCTCCCGGTCTGTTAGATTGGGCCGAGCACCCCTATGGCCGTATACTCATGGGCCAGTTCGGACAGCTGCCGCATACATGGAAGATTCCACAAGACTTGGTGATCAAGACAAGGACTCCTCCCCACCGGTGTATTCGGCTAGGACTCTTGTTATCCTAGGCCTCTAGTGCATTATATAAACCGAGGCCAGGCTAGTCGATAGATCATATACAACAATCATACCATAGGCTAGCTTCTAGGGTTTTAGCCTCTACGATCTCGTGGTAGATCAACTCTTGTAATACTCATATCATCAATATCAATCAAGCAGGACGTAGGGTATTACCTCCATCAAGAGGGCCCGAACCTGGGTAACATCGTGTCCCCTGCCTCCTGTTACCATCGATCCTAGACGCACAGTTCGGGACCCCCTACCTGAGATCCGCCGATTTTGACACCGACATTGGTGCTTTCATTGAGAGTCCCGCTGTGTGATCGGCAAGAGGATCAATGGCTCGCCCGCAGGTCAACTGCGACGCGGCATCTTCGTCGCCGGCTCGACCGAGGACCGTGCTCCATCTTCGATCGTCATGTTCGGATGGGGGCCTTCTTCATCATCAACTCCGATCTCTATCATGATCATAGAGGAGCCATCCATGAAGCTCGAGGGCTCAACATCAACATTGCCCTCGGGCGGCCGTGCTGTTTTATGGACAACAAACTTGTATTCGCCGTCACCACCTCCTTGAGCATCTGTTTGACGATTGCTTCGGTGGAATAGTGCGGAATTACGTCTACAACAGCCATGCAAAATTTTGTCGAGTTTCGATGGAGGAATCTCCGACAATCTACGATATACCGGAGACCTGTCAAATCTGGACGGGAATCTGGATGAGTGTAGGGTGTGGTCTCCAGAGCCCAGCTCGGAGGTCCTTTGGAAGATCCAACCGTTCATCTACTACGGAATTCTCATATCTACCACCCCTCCAAATTTCAGCTCGATCCGACAGTTCAAACTCCAGGAACCTTCCGATGAGTGGATCAATTATCGGACCCGTTTTCTGCGCGAATACAGATCCGACCCGAATTCATGTTTCTTTATGAACGTGATATCAGACAACTTTTTTAGAGGAATTCTCTTCTAGGGTATTGTGCATTGTTTTTAAACACGTGCCCGTAAATTTTTAAGCCTCCCCTGAGGTCATCTTCATCATCATGCTGGTGTCAAACCAGTCCGGCAATATTGCTCCAAGGCTGCCAACCTGCGCTAGACACGTCGTCACTTTGTTGAGCCGAGCTCAACTTCTTCGGATCATCATCTCGGCAAGCCGAACAAGAGTCCGGCATCGCGAAGGATAAATCATCACCAACATCGCCGCCCATGGATTACATGGAGCAGGCATACCGACATCGCCGCACGGTCACTTCATCAAGCCGGCATCGACCACGTCACGACCTGCATCGGCAGGGCTGCACTATTGCTTCTTCAAGCTGATGTCCATCACGCTGACCTACTTCGACTCATCGGCTGACATCGAAGCTTCGACATCTCGGCTGGACCGGGGGCTTCGCCATCTCTTCATCAACCTACTCCGGAGACTTCGGCATCACTAGCCGACCAGCTCCGCCACGTAAGCTGGACCGAGGGATTTGCCTCGGCGAGCCAACCTTTTCCAGCATCGCCATACCGTCTATTTATCGCCCATCAAGAAATGGGTGTGCGGATCGAGTCCCAATTTTCGGAATCACCTTTCTTCGGATTGCTACAACAAATAAACCAGGTGCTATTAATCCTAGTATTTTTTGCTTGTCCGGGTTCATTTTTCCCAAGGAATTATTACTTTGGTTTGTTCATCATATGTGTTGGGGAACGTTGCAGAAAACAAAAATATTCCTACGGTTTCACCAAGATCCATCTAGGAGTTCATCTAGCAACGAGTGATTAGATGCATCTACGTACCTTGTAGATCGCAAGCGGAAGCGTTCAAAGAATGGGGATGAGGGAGTCGTACTCGACGTGATTCGAATCACCGAAGATCCTAGCACCGAACGGACGGCACCTCCGCATTCAACACACGTACGGTCAGCGTAACGTCTCCTTCTTCTTGATCCAGCAAGGGGGAAGGAGAGGTTGAGGGAGATGGCTCCAGCAGCAGCACGACGGCGTGGTGATGATGGAGCTGCAGTACTCCGGCAGGGCTTCGCTAAGCACTATGGAGGAGGAGGAGGTGTTGGAGAGGGAGAGGGAGGCACCAAAGGCAAGGCTAAGAAGTCCTCCATCTCCCCACTATATATAGGAGGGCCAAGGGGGGGGGGGCGCCGGCCCTAGGAGATCTAATCTCCTAGGGGGGTGCGGCCAAGGGGAGGAATCCCTCCTCCCCAAGGCACCTAGGAGGTGCCTTCCCCTCCTAGGACTCTTCCTTTAGGGTTTTCCCCCACCCTAGGCGCATGGGCCCTAGGGGGAAGTGGCGCCCCAGCCCACTTTGGGCTGGATCCCTTCCCACTTCAGCCCATGGGGCCCTCCGGGATAGGTGGCCCCACCCGGTGGACCCCCGGGACCCTTCCGGTGGTCCCGGTACAATACCGGTGACCCCGAAACTTGTCCCGATGCCCGAAATAGCACTTCCTATATATAATTCTTTACCTCCGGACCATTCCGGAACTCCTCGTGACGTCCGGATCTCATCCGGGACTCCGAACAACATTCGGGTTACTGCATATACATATCCCTACAAGCCTAGCGTTACCGAACCTTAAGTGTGTAGACCCTACGGGTTCGGGAGACATGTAGACATGACCGAGATGCTCTCCGGTCAATAACCAACAGCGGGATCTGGATACCCATGTTGGCTCCCACATGATCCTCGATGATCTCATCGGATGAACCACGATGTCGAGGATTCAAGCAACCCCGTATACAATTCCCTTTGTCAATCGGTATGTTACTTGCCCGAGATCTGATCGTCGGTATCCCAATACCTCGTTCAATCTCGTTACCGGCAAGTCACTTTACTCGTACCGTAATGCATGATCCCGTGACCAAACACTTGGTCACTTTGAGCTCATTATGATGATGCATTACCGAGTGGGCCCAGTGATACCTCTCCATCATACGGAGTGACAAATCCCAGTCTTGATCCGTGTCAACCCAACAGACACTTTCGGAGATACCCGTAGTATACCTTTATAGTCACCCAGTTACGTTGTGACGTTTGGTATACCCAAAGCACTCCTACGGTATCCGGGAGTTACACGATCTCATGGTCTAAGGAAAGGATACTTGACATTGGAAAAACCCTAGCAAACGAACTATACGATCTTGTGCTATGTTTAGGATTGGGTCTTGTCCATCACATCATTCTCCTAATGATGTGATCTCGTTATCAATGACATCCAATGTCCATAGTCAGGAAACCATGACTATTTGTTGATCAACGAGCTAGTCAACTAGAGGCTTACTAGGGACATGTTGGTGTCTATTATTCACACATGTATTACGATTTCCGGATAACACAATTATAGCATGAATAAAGACAATTATCATGAACAAGAAATATAATAATAATGCTTTTATTATTGCCTCTAGGGCATATTTCCAACAGTCTCCCACTTGCACTAGAGTCAATAATCTAGTTACATTGTGATGAATCGAACACCCATGGAATTCTGGTGTTGATCATGTTTTGCTCTAGGGAGAGGTTTAGTCAACGGATCTGCTACATTCAGGTCCGTATGTACTTTACAAATATCTATGTGTCCATCTTGAACATTTTCACGAATGGAGTTGAAGCGACGCTTGATGTGCCTTGTCTTCTTGTGAAACCTGGGCTCCTTGGCAAGTACAATAGCTCCAGTGTTGTCACAGAAGAGCTTGATCGGCCCCGACGCATTGGGTATGACTCCTAGGTCGGTGATGAACTCCTTCACCCAAATTGCTTCATGTGCTGCCTCCGAGGCTACCATGTACTCTGCTTCACATGTAGATCCCGCCATGACGCTCTGCTTGCAACTGCACCAGCTTACTGCCCCACCATTCAAAATATACACATATCCGGTTTGTGACTTAGAGTCATCCAGATCTGTGTCGAAGCTAGCGTCGACGTAACCCTTTACAACGAGCTCTTCGTCACCTCCATAAACGAGAAACATTTCCTTAGTCCTTTTCAGGTACCTCAGGATATTCTTGACCGCTGTCCAGTGTTCCTTGCCGGGATTACTTTGGTACCTTCCTACCAAACTTACGGCAAGGTGTACATCAGGTCTGGTACACAGCATGGCATACATAATAGAACCTATGGCTGAGGCATAGGGGATGACACTCATCTCTTCTATATCTTCTGCCGTGGTCGGACATTGAGCTGAGCTCAATTTCATACCTTGTAACACAGGCAAGAACCCCTTCTTAGACTGATCCATATTGAACTTCTTCAATATCTTATCAAGGTATGTGCTTTGTGAAAGACCTATGAGGCGTCTTGATCTATCTCTGTAGATCTTGATGCCTAATATATAAGCAGCTTCTCCAAGGTCCTTCATTGAAAAACTTTTATTCAACTAGGCCTTAATGCTGTCCAAGAGTTCTATATCATTTCCCATCAAAAGTATGTCATCTACATATAATATGAGAAATGCTACAGAGCTCCCACTCACTTTCTTGTAAACGCAGGCTTCTCCATAAGTCTGCGTAAACCCAAACGCTTTGATCATCTCATCAAAGCGAATGTTCCAACTCCGAGATGCTTGCACCAGCCCATAAATCGAGCGTTGGAGCTTGCACACCTTGTCAGCATTCTTAGGATCGACAAAACCTTCCGGCTGCATCATATACAATTCTTCCTTAAGGAAACCATTAAGGAATGCCGTTTTGATGTCCATTTTCCATATTTCATAATCATAGAATGCGGCAATAGCTAACATGATTCGAACGGACTTTAACTTTGCTACCGGTGAGAAAGTCTCATCATAGTCAATCCCTTGAACTTGTCGATAACCCTTAGCGACAAGCCGAGCTTTATAGATGGTCACATTACCATCCGCGTCTGTCTTCTTCTTAAAGATCCATTTATTTTCTATGGCTCGCCGCTCAACGGGCAAGTCAGTCAAAGTCCATACTTCGTTTTCATACATGGATCCTATCTTGGATTTCATGGCTTCTAGCCATTTGTCGGAATCCGGGCCTGCCATCGCTTCTTCATAGCTCGAAGGTTCACCCTTGTCTAACAACATGATTTCCAAGACAGGGTTGCCGTACCACTCTGGTGCGGAATGTGTCCTTGTGGACCTTCGAATTTCAGTAGGAGCTTGATCTGAAGTATCTTGATCATCATCATTAACTTCCTCTCTAGTTGGTGCAGGCACCTCAGGAACATTTTCTTGAGTTGCGCCTTTTTCCGGTTCAAGAGGTAATACTTCATCAAGTTCTACTTTCCTCCCACTTACTTCTTTCGAGAGAAACTCTTTCTCCAGAAAGGATCCATTCTTGGCAACAAAGATCTTGCCTTCGGATCTGAGGTAGAAGGTATACCCAATAGTTTCTTTAGGGTATCCTATGAAGACGCATTTTTCCGATTTAGGTTCGAGTTTTTCAGGTTGAAGTTTCTTGACATAAGCATCGCATCCCCAAACTTTTAGAAACGACAGCTTAGGTTTCTTCCCAAACCATAATTCAAACGGTGTCGTCTCAACAGATTTCGATGGAGCCCTATTTAAAGTGAATGCGGCAGTCTCTAAAGCATACCCCCAAAAGGATAGTGGTAAATCGGCAAGAGACATCATAGATCGCACCATATCTAATAGAGTGCGATTACGACGTTCGGGCACACCATTACGCTGAGGTGTTCCAGGCGGCGTGAGCTGTGAAACTATTCCACATTTTCTTAAGTGTGTGCCAAACTCATGACTCAAGTATTCTCCTCCACGATCTGATCGCAGGAACTTGATTTTCCTGTCACGTTGATTCTCAACCTCACTCTGAAATTCCTTGAACTTTTCAAAGGTTTCAGACTTGTGTTTCATTAAGTAGACATACCCATATCTACTCAAGTCATCAGTGAGGGTGAGAACATAACGATAGCCACCGCGAGCTTCAACACTCATTGGACCGCACACATCAGTATGTATGATTTCCAATAAGTTGGTTGCTCGCTCCATTGTTCCTGAGAACGGAGTCTTGATCATTTTACCCATGAGGCATGGTTCGCACGTGTCAAATGATTCATAATCAAGAGACTCTAAAAGTCCATCAGCATGGAGCTTCTTCATGCGTTTGACACCTATGTGACCAAGGCGGCAGTGCCACAAGTATGTGGGACTATCATTATCAACCTTACATCTTTTGGTACTCACACTATGAATATGTGTAGCATTACGCTCGAGATTCATTAAGAATAAACCATTTACCATTGGAGCATGACCATAAAACATATCTCTCATATAAATAGAACAACCATTATTCTCGGATTTAAATGAGTAGCCATCTTGAATTAAACGAGATCCTGATACAATGTTCATGCTCAAACTTGGCACTAAATAAGAATTATTGAGGTTCAAAACTAATCCCGTAGGTAAATGTAGAGGTAGCATGCTGACGGAGATCACATCGACCTTGGAACCATTCCCGACGCGCATCATCACCTCGTCCTTCGCCAGTCTCCGCTTATTCCGCAGCTCCTGCTTTGAGTTACAAATGTGAGCAACTGCACCGGTATCAAATACCCAGGAGCTACTATGAGTACTGGTAAGGTACACATCAATTACATGTATATCACATATACCTTTCGTTTTGCCGGCCTTCTTGTCCGCTAAGTATTTGGGGCAGTTCCGCTTCCAGTGAACACTTTCCTTGCAATAAAAACACTCAGTCTCGGGCTTGGGTCCATTCTTTGGCTTCTTCCCGGCAGCTTGCTTGCCGGGCGCGGCAACTCCCTTGCCGTCCTTCTTGAAGGTTTTCTTACCCTTGCCCTTCTTGAACTTAGTGGTTTTATTGACCATCAACACTTGATGTTCCTTCTTGACTTCTACCTCTGCTGATTTCAGCATAGCAAATACTTCAGGAATGGTCTTTTCCATCCCCTGCATATTGAAGTTCATCACGAAGCTCTTGTAGCTCGGTGGAAGCGACTGAAGGATTCTGTCAATGACCGCGTCATCCGGGAGATTAACTCCCAGCTGAGTCAAGCGGTTATGTAACCCAGATATAGTGAGTATGTGCTCACTGACAAAACTATTTTCCTCCATCTTACAGCTGAAGAATTTGTCGGAGACTTCATATCGCTCGACCCGGGCATGAGCTTGAAAAACCATTTTCAGCTCTTCGAACATCTCATATGCTCCATGTCTCTCAAAACGCTTTTGGAGCCCCGGCTCTAAGCTATAAAGCATGCCGCACTGAACGAGGGAGTAGTCATCGGTACGTGCCTGCCAAGCGTTCATAACGTCTTGTTCTGCAGGGAGAACAGGTGCGTCACCTAGCGGTGCTTGTAGGACATAATCTTTCTTGGCAGCTATGAGGATGATCCTCAGGTTCCGGACCCAGTCCGTGTAGTTACTGCCATCGTTTTTCAGCTTGGTTTTCTCTAGGAACGCGTTGAAGTTGAGGACTACGTTGGCCATTTGATCTACAAGACATATTGTAAAGATTTTAGACTAAGTTCATGATAATTGAGTTCATCTAATCAAATTATTCAATGAACTCCCACTTAGATAGACATCCCTCCAGTCATCTAAGTATAACATGATCCGAGTTAACTAGGCCGTGTCCGATCATCACGTGAGACGGACTAGTCAACGTCGGTGAACATCTTCATGTTGATCGTATCTTCTATACGACTCATGCTCGACCTTTTGGTCTTCTGTGTTCCGAGGCCATGTCTGTACATGCTAGGCTCGTCAAGTCAACCTAAGTGTTTTGCATGTGTAAATCTGTCTTACACCCGTTGTATGTGAATGTTAGAATCTATCACACCCGATCATCACGTGGTGCTTCGAAACAACGAACTGTCGCAATGGTGCACAGTTAGGGGGAACACTTTCTTGAAATTATTATGAGGGATCATCTTATTTACTACCGTCGTTCTAAGCAAACAAGATGAAAAAACATGATAAACATCACATGCAATCAAATAATAATAGTGACATGATATGGCCAATATCACATAGCTCCTTTGATCTCCATCTTGGAGCTCCATGATCATCTTGTCACCAGCATGACACCATGATCTCCATCATCATGATCTCCATCATTGTGTCTCCATGAAGTTGCTCGCCAACTATTACTTCTACTACTATGGCTAACACATTTAGCAATAAAGTAAAGTAATTTACATGGCGTTTCTCAATGACACGCAGGTCATACAAAAAATAAAGACAACTCCTATGGCTCCTGCCGGTTGTCATACTCATCGACATGCAAGTCGTGATTCCTATTACAACAACATGAACATCTCATACATCACATATAGATCATTCATCATTCATCACAACTTTGGCCATATCATATCACAAAGCACTTGCTGCAAAAACAAGTTAGACATCCTCTAATTGTTGTTGCAAGTTTTACGTGGCTGAAGTAGGGTTCTAGCAAGAACGTTTTCTTACCTACGTGAAAGCCACAACGTGATTTGTCAACTTCTATTTACCCTTCATAAGGACCCTTTTCATCGAATCCGCTCCAACTAAAGTAGGAGAGACAGACACCCGCCAGCCACCTTATGCAACTTGTGCATGTTAGTCGGTGGAACCGGTCTCACGTAAGCGTACGTGTAAGGTTGGTCCGGGCCGCTTCATCCCACAATACCATTGAAGCAAGATAAGACTAGTAGCGGCAAGAAAGTTGACAACATCAACGCCCACAACAAATTGTGTTCTACTCGTGCAAGATAACTACGCACAGACCTAGCTCATGATGCCACTGTTGGGGAACGTTGCAGAAAACAAAAATTTTCCTACGGTTTCACCAAGATCCATCTAGGAGTTCATCTAGCAACGAGTGATTAGATGCATCTACGTACCTTGTAGATCGCGAGCGGAAGCGTTCAAAGAACGGGGATGAGGGAGTCGTACTCGACGTGATTCGAATCACCGAAGATCCTAGCACCGAACGGACGGCACCTCCGTGTTCAACACACGTACGGTCAGCGTAACGTCTCCTTCTTCTTGATCCAGCAAGGGGGAAGGAGAGGTTGAGGGAGATGGCTCCAGCAGCAGCACGACGGCGTGGTGGTGATGGAGCTGCAGTACTCCGGCAGGGCTTCGCTAAGCACTATGGAGGAGGAGGAGGTGTTGGAGAGGGAGAGGGAGGCACCAAAGGCAAGGCTAAGAAGTCCTCCATCTCCCCACTATATATAGGAGGGCCAGGGGGGGGGGCGCCGGACCTAGGAGATCTAATCTCCTAGGGGGGTGCGGCCAAGGGGAGGAATCCCTCCTCCCCAAGGCACCTAGGAGGTGCCTTCCCCTCCTAGGACTCTTCCTTTAGGGTTTTCCCCCACCCTAGGCGCATGGGCCCTAGGGGGAAGTGGCGCCCCAGCCCACTTTGGGCTGGATCCCTTCCCACTTCAGCCCATGGTGCCCTCCGGGATAGGTGGCCCCACCCGGTGGACCCCCGGGACCCTTCCGGTGGTCCCGGTACAATACCGGTGACCCCGAAACTTGTCCCGATGCCCGAAATAGCACTTCCTATATATAATTCTTTACCTCCGGACCATTCCGGAACTCCTCATGACGTCTGGATCTCATCCGGGACTCCGAACAACATTCGGGTTACTGCATATACATATCCCTACAACCCTAGCGTTACCGAACCTTAAGTGTGTAGACCCTACGGGTTCGGGAGACATGTAGACATGACCAAGATGCTCTCCGGTCAATAACCAACAGCGGGATCTGGATACCCATGTTGGCTCCCACATGCTCCTCGATGATCTCATCGGATGAACCACGATGTCGAGGATTCAAGCAACCCCGTATACAATTCCCTTTGTCAATCGGTATGTTACTTGCCCGAGATCTGATCGTTGGTATCCCAATACCTCGTTCAATCTCGTTACCGGCAAGTCACTTTACTCGTACCGTAATGCATGATCCCGTGACCAAACACTTGGTCACTTTGAGCTCATTATGATGATGCATTACCGAGTGGGCCCAGTGATACCTCTCCATCATACGGAGTGACAAATCCCAGTCTTGATCCGTGTCAACCCAACAGACACTTTCGGAGATACCCGTAGTATACCTTTATAGTCACCCAGTTACGTTGTGACGTTTGGTATACCCAAAGCACTCCTACGGTATCCGGGAGTTACACGATCTCATGGTCTAAGGAAAGGATACTTGACATTGGAAAAACCTTAGCAAACGAACTATACGATCTTGTGCTATGTTTAGGATTGGGTCTTGTCCATCACATCATTCTCCTAATGATGTGATCTCGTTATCAATGACATCCAATGTCCATAGTTAGGAAACCATGACTATCTGTTGATCAACGAGCTAGTCAACTAGAGGCTTACTAGGGACATGTTGGTGTCCATTATTCACACATGTATTACGATTTCCGGATAACACAATTATAGCATGAATAAAGACAATTATCATGAACAAGGAAATATAATAATAATGCTTTTATTATTGCCTCTAGGGCATATTCCAACAATATGTACACATGTCTATCAAATGATGGCCGCATTAACGATGGTCACATAGTATTTCGTCAGTTTCCGTACATGGTCCGGTGAATGCCGCATCCGGAACTCAGACCGACCTATGAATTCAGGCTTTGCCACGCCTTTACCGCATCACGCCGACGCCCTGCATCGACATTGACTTCGGCGCCAGGCCATATTTCTTTTATTACGCACTTTGCATAAATTATTTATTATGCAACGATTTTTTTAATTATTATTATTACTATTATCTCCGGTTTGCACTATTTTTTGTGCACAGGAAAATGATCCGGGTTGGGCAGTATCGTCAACTCGGCATATTGACATACCACGCCACCTCGGCTAGACGGGGGGCTTTGTCAACACTTCATTACCCCACGCCGGGGACTTCGGCATCACTCTGCCGGCCTGCATTGACCGTGTTATGTCACCACTTCGAAGTGCTGAGCTCTTTGCTCCGCCACCTCGGGATCGGCTTGGGAGATGGAACCTTGTCCCGCATCAAGCTCGGACCGCGTCATCAATACCAAACACATTAACCAGCTAAGTTGCCTTCATGCTCAAAGTTTTAAATTTTTAACTTGTGTTTGGTTCGACCAATCATTATACCTTTTTGGAAAAAAGTATCTTGTAGAGAATCTCCTTGTCATAACTTTATTTGTGACTCGCATATTCAAATACCCCGTTTATTTGGGGGCTCCCTTGATGGAGATTTTCCTCTTGCATATGATTATACTTGTACGGCTTCATTCCTTGTTCATGTATTACGCCACAATATGCACCATATTGACCTAAGCGATCTGCAAGCTGGGTTGCCTGGCTCCTGTGCTTACCCCTACGTTCCCAATTGTTCGGCTAGGGAGTAAAGGGAGCACCTCTGCGATTGTCACGACCGGTTCATCCGAGCTCTGACCTCAGACTGGGTGAAGCCGAAAGCTAGCGCTCTTATTGTTTTCAATCATGGTCGGCACACAACGGAACTCATGAGTACAAAAAATCTATTGCACAAGTCTCATAGTAATAATGAGCACTGAAGAAAGGTATTGGTAGGGGTACTATTTTCTTCGAAGATGCTTCTTATACCTCGTTAGTAATATAGCATAAGTTCTCTGAGAGCGCTTTGTCTGTTACAGCCTTATGGCCTGATTGCCTGGTCATCGGAAACACCATCGATACTCTCGATAGGCGGAGTACATGACACTTTTCGGCCCTTGTCCGAAGAGGGAGAAGCCGATGGTCAGTTAAGACGCGTTTAAAGTTCGGGTGAACACATATATGATATAACTACTTCGGTACATACAATCATTATATATAAAATTCTTTTACCCAAGTCACTTGGGGGCTCTTAAAATTTATATATGAGCTGTAAATGTGTTTTCTTCTTGGTCGTTGTCAAAACACGACAGAAGCACAATTTTTTCTTTCTCTTCCAATTTTCGGATTGGCACCGAACACTTGCTCTTGTTCGGACATCATGTTTTTACTGACGTTTTTTGGTTTTCCAAGCTTTTTGGCACTTTTAAACTATTTGTGCGTTTCTAGCACAAGTCTCACAGTGCAATGCCAGACACCTTTATAGATTCGGCAAAAACATTCTCGGATCTCACTATATATGCATTGGTTTCGAATTGTGTCTTCGGTCAATAGTTGGGTTGCCTGGCTCCTGCGCTTGCCTCCTACGTTCCGCTTTGTTCGGCTAGGTGTGCAAAGGGAGAGCCACTACGATTGTGCTTCCAACTCACATGGTTAAGCACCTTAGTGGAGAAAGCCGAAAACTGACTGTCACAATAAGCGTAAACTAGTCAGCGATCCAATGACGGTGTTAAATGACAGGCCATTCATAACAATGGCCGAAGTGTTTGCGGCTTGACCTCGACTGTCGCCAAACACTACCGGGGGCTATTAACTGGCCTCCCAAACTAAATCCTCGATATTTTGCTCTTACATTAGAGCTAAGGTTTCATGATCATGCTTAGCATGACAACCCAAAGAAAGGAACCGATAGCGGGACTATTTTCTTTGGAAGACATTTCTTATGTTAAACAGTAATATAACATATTTCTCTGCGTACCTTTGTTTATAAAACCATATGGCCAGATTGCCTTGTTTGTCGTAAATCTTTGCCCTCATAAAGGCTTTATAAAGTAGGACAAACACTCCTCGGCTACTGGCCGAGGAGGTGGAAGCCGATGGTCGGTCAACAAAGTTTTGTACAATGCGGATCCGAGCATTAATGACGTAAAGTACTTGGACACATAGAGTCATTACACATAATTTGTGATTTTACTATGGATATCGATCCTTAATTCGGCCACCCGTGCCCGCATTAAGGCTCAGGGGCTACTGGGCTTCGGGCTTATTATTTACAAATATTAAAGGGGCACATCGATCCCCTGATCTGGTGTTGCCACCCGACCAGTGTCTTGGGGGTTACTACATTGCCTGTCCAATGCATAAAATTTTAAGTGCAATATAGTTTCCGAGGAGATTTTGATCCTCAGGTTGGTCGGCCGCACCCAGCCTGAGTCTCGAGGACTCTGCACACCGCTTTTTGTGTCTCGAAGTATTCTGCTGAGCTAGGAGTTGATCCTCAGACCGATTTTGCAAATCAACCTGAGTCTCAGCGGCTACTGGGATCAGCGATCCTATGTCATCCTTCAGGTGCATCTTGGGTTTTAGAGCGATACACACCTTGAGGGCTACTGGCTATATATCTCGGCAGAGAATAAATTGCACCAATCAAAAATATTGACAAAAAATCGGCCCACAGTCGGGGTGGTGCACCACCTTGGAAGCAGTCCGGCATAAAGCTCGGGCGCTAGTGGCTGGTTCCATAGAGGGCATTTCCGGCATTAAGCTCGGCTAAACTCCTTCAACTTTTTTGAACCAAGGTGATTTATGACACCTCGGATATAGTCTGGCATTGGAGCTCGGATACAGTCCGGCGTTGGAGCTTGGACATAGTTCAGCGTTGGAGCTTGGACATAGTCCGGCGTTGGAGCTTGGACATAGTCCGGCGTTGGAGCTCGGATACATTCCGACATTGGAGCTCGGAATCGGTCCGTCATTAGTGCTCGGCTGCAAAAGATACCTCGAATGCAGTCCGGCGTTAGAGCTCGGACGCAAGAGGATAATGCCTCATGGGAACAACTTCAAACCCGAGGTGTGGCATAAAAATAACAAGGCATTGATAAAGGCCGGAAACTTAAAGGGGCTCCTCGGATACCCGACGTGTAAACTCGTCGAATGCATTTCGGCGATCCTCAAGATCGAAGATGAGAAGATTTGTTGAGCCAGTTTTCAAGACCGACAACCGAAGATGAAGAACAGTTCAGAAGAATCAAGGAGCATCCCTAACTTGAAGACCGGTTCAGGGGGCTACTGACGGTGTCCTGGACTAGGGGGTACTCACCATGTCGTCTCCCGATCTGTTAGATTGGGCCGAGGACCCCCATGGCCGTATACTCATGGGCCAGTTCGGATAGCTGCCGCATACATGGAAGATTCCACAAGACTTGGTGATCAAGACAAGGACTCCTCCCCACTGGCGTATTCGGCTAGGACTCTTGTTATCCTAGGCCTCTGGTGCATTATATAAACCGAGGCCAGGCTAGTCGATAGATCATATACAACAATCATACCATAGGCTAGCTTCTAGGGTTTTAGCCTCCACGATCTCGTGGTAGATCAACTCTTGTAATACTCATATCATCAATATCAATCAAGCATGACGTAGGGTATTACCTCCATCAAGAGGGCCCGAACCTGGGTAAACATCGTGTCCCCTGCCTCCTGTTACCATCAATCCTAGACGCATAGTTCGGGACCCCCTACCCGAGATCTGCCGGTTTTGACACCGACATGAAGCAACTGGCTAATTCAAAGCTCACATGTAAGGGAATTTGATTTCCAAATCAAAGGATCAGAAGTAAACGCTCTGATTAAGGATGGATAAGTTGAGTGAGCATAGGGGTAAAATCGACAACAATTTGATTGGTCGAGATTCAGCCCATGTTTAAAATGACATCTGAGTCGAAAGGATGAATTCTAGGATCTGATTGAGGATTTGCGAGCATTCACAACATTTTGAATCAATAGACTCAAAATCATAATGGCAAGGGATGCCAATATGATTACGAGACTTATGGGATTATCCATAATGCAAGCAAGAATTTCAAGAGCAAAAGGCTGCTAAGGATTTTCGGAAGGTCAAATAGTATTTCGAAGACTTTGGTGAAACACACGAACAACTGGGGAGAAACAAATCCTCGGTGTGTGTGAGGATTAATTTATAGGTGTATCTAGGTGACAAGGAACTGCAAGGCAGTAGGCACAAGGATTCTCAGAACAACAACGAGTATTTCGGGGTATCTTGTAATAACAAGAGCAACTGGGAACTAAGGTAAGAATGGCAAGTGCTGTTGGGGAACGTTGCAGAAAACAAAAATTTTCCCTACGTTTCACCAAGATCAATCTATGGAGTCAACTAGCAACGAGAGGAGAGTGCATCTACATACCCTTGTAGATCGCGTGCGGAAGCGTTCAAGAGAACGGGGATGATGGAGTCGTACTCGCCGTGATCTGAATCACCAATGACCAAGTGCCGAACGGACGGCACCTCCGCGTTCAACACACGTACGGAGCGGATGACGTCTCCTCCTTCTTGATCCAGCAAGGGGGAAGGAGAGGTTGATGAAGATCCAGCAGCACGACGGCGTGGTGGTGGATGCAGCAGTGATCGCAGCAGGGCTTCGCCGAGCTTCTGCGAGAGGGAGAGGTGTAGCAGGGGAGAGGGAGGCGCCAAGGCTTGAGGTGTGGCTGCCCTCCCTCCCCCCTTTATATAGGCCCCCTAGGGGGGTGCGCCGCTTACCCCCCAAGGCAAGTGGGGCGCCCCCTCCCCTAGGGTTCCCAACCCTAGGCGCATGGGGGGGGCAAAGGGGGGGGGCGCACCAGCCCACTATGGGCTGGTTCCCCTCCCCACTTCAGCCCATGGGGCCCTCCGGGATGGGTGGCCCCACCCGGTGGACCCCCGGGACCCATCCGGTGGTCCCGGTACAATACCGGTGACCCCGAAACTTTCCCGATGGCCGAAACTACACTTCCTATATATAATTCTTCACCTCCGGACAATTCCGGAACTCGTGACGTCCAGGATCTCATCCAGGACTCCGAACAACTTTCGGATTACTGCATACTCATATCTATACAACCCTAGCGTCACCGAACCTTAAGTGTGTAGACCCTACGGGTACGGGAGACAAGCAGACATGACCGAGACGACTCTCTCGTCAATAACCAACAGTGGGGTCTGGATACCCATGTTGTCTCCCACATGCTCCTCGATGATCTCATCGGATGAACCACGATGTCGAGGACTTAATCAATCCCGTACTCAATTCCCTTTGTCAATCGGTACGTTACTTGCCCGAGACTCGATCGTCGGTATCCCAATACCTTGTTCAGTCTCGTTACCGGCAAGTCACTTTACTCGTACAGTAATGCATGATCCCATGATCAACCACTTGATCACATTGAGCTCATTATGATGATGCATTACCGAGTGGGCCCAGAGATACCTCTCCGTCATACGGAGTGACAAATCCCAGTCTCGATTCGTGCCAACCCAACAAACACTTTCGGAGATACCTGTAATGTACCTTTATAGTCACCCAGTTACGTTGTGACGTTTGGCACACCCAAGGCACTCCTACGGTATCCGGGACTTGCACAATCTCATGGTCTAAGGAAATGATACTTGACATCCAGAAAAGCTACATCAAACGAACTACACGATCTTTGTGCTATGCTTAGGTTTGGGTCTTGTCCATCACATCATTCTCCTAATGATGTGATCCCGTTATCAATGACATCCCCATGTCCATAGCCATGAAACATGACTATCTGTTGATCAACGAGCTAGTCAACTAGAGGCTCACTAGGGACACATTATGGTCTATGTATTCACACATGTATTACGATTTTCGGATAATACAATTATAGCATGAATAATAGACAATTATCTTGAACAAGGAAATATAATAATCATTTTATTATTGCCTCTAGGGATATTTCCAATAGTCTCCCACTTGCACTAGAGTCAATCATCTAGTTACATTGTGATGAATCGAACACCCATGGAATTCTGGTGTTGATCATGTTTCGCTCTAGGGAGAGGTTTAGTCAACGGATCTGCTACATTCAGGTCTGTATGTACTTTACAAATCTCTATGCCTCCATTTTGAACACTTTCACGAATGGAGTTGAAGCGACGCTTGATATGCCTAGTCTTCCTGTGAAACCTGGGCTCCTTGGCAAGGGCAATAGCTCCAGTGTTGTCACAGAAGAGAGTCATCGGGCCCGACGCATTGGGTATGACTCCTAGGTCGGTAATGAACTCCTTCACCCAGACTGCTTCGTGTGCTGCCTCCGAGGCTGCCATGTACTCCACTTCACATGTAGATCCCGCCACAACGCTTTGCTTGCAACTGCACCAGCTTACTGCCCCACCATTCAAAATATACACGTATCCGGTTTGTGACTTAGAGTCATCCAGAACTGTGTCGAAGCTAGCATCGACGTAACCCTTTACGACGAGCTCTTCGTCACCTCCATAAACGAGAAACATTTCCTTAGTCCTTTTTAGGTACTTCAGGATATTTTTGACCGCTGTCCAGTGTTCCATGCCAGGATTACTTTGGTACCTTCCTACCAAACTCACGGCAAGGTTTACATCAGGTCTGGTACACAGCATAGCATACATGATAGACCCTATGGCCGAGGCATAGGGGACGACACATCTTTTCTCTATCTTCTACCGTGGTCGGGCATTGAGCCAAGCTCAATCTCGTACCTTGCAATACAGGCAAGAACCCCTTCTTTGAATGATCCATTTTGAACTTCTTCAAAATCTTGTCAAGGTACGTACTCTGTGAAAGACCAATGAGGCATCTCGATCTATCTCTATAGATCTTGATGCCTAATATATAAGCAGCTTCTCCAAGGTCCTTCATTGAAAAACACTTGTTCAAATAGGCCTTTATGGTTTCCAAGAATTCTATATCATTTCCCATCAACAATATGTCATCCACATACAATATGAGAAATGCTACAGAGCTCCCACTCACTTTCTTGTAAATGCAGGCTTCTCCATAAGTCTGCATAAACCCAAACGCTTTGATCATCTCATCAAAGCGAATGTTCCAACTCCGAGATGCTTGCACCAGCCCATAAATCGAGCGTTAGAGCTTGCACACCTTGTCAGCATTCTTAGGAACGACAAAACCTTCTGGTTGCATTATATACAATTCTTCCTTAAGGAAACCATTAAGGAATGCCGTTTTGACGTCCATTTGCCATATCTCATAATCATAGAATGCGGCAATTGCTAACATGATTCGGACGGACTTCAGCTTCGCTACGGGTGAGAAAGTCTCATCGTAGTCAACCCCTTGAACTTGTCGATAACCCTTAGCGACAAGCCGAGCTTTATAGATGGTCACATTACCATCCGCGTCTGTCTTCTTCTTAAAGATCCATTTATTTTTTATGGCTCGCCGATCAACGGGCAAGTCAGTCAAAGTCCATACTTCGTTTTCATACATGGATCCTATCTCGGATTTCATGGCTTCCAGCCATTTGTCGGAATCCGGGCCCGCCATCGCTTCTTCATAGTTCGAAGGTTCACCGTTGTCTAACAACATGATTTCCAAGACAGGGTTGCCGTACCACTCTGGTGAGGAACGTGTCCTTGTGGACCTACGAAGTTCAGTAGCAACTTGATCTGAAGTTTCATGATCATCATCATCAACTTCCTCTCTAGTCAGTGCAGGCACCTCAGGAACATTTTCTTGAGCTGCGCCACTTACCGGTTCAAGGGGTAATACTTCATCAAGTTCTACCTTCCTCCCACTTATTTCTTTCAAGAGAAACTCCTTCTCTAGAAAGGACCCATCTTGGCAACAAATATCTTGCCTTCGGATCTAAGGTAGAAGGTATACCCAACAGTTTCTTTAGGGTATCCTATGAAGACGCATTTTTCCGACTTGGGTTCGAGCTGGTTGAAGTTTCTTGACATAAGCATCGCATCCCCAAACTTTTAGAAACGACAACTTAGGTTTCTTCCCAAACCATAATTCATACGGTGTCGTCTCAATGGATTTTGACAGAGCCCTATTTAAAGTGAATGCGGCAGCCTCTAAAGCATATCCCCAAAAAGATAGCGGTAAATCGGTAAGAGACATCATAGATCGCACCATATCTAATAGAGTGCGATTACGACGTTCGGACACACCATTACGCTGAGGTGTTCCAGGCGGCGTGAGTTGTGAAACTATTCCACATTTTCTTAAGTGTGTGCCAAATTCGTGACTCAAGTATTCTCCCCCTCGATCTGATCGCAAGAACTTGATTTTCCTGTCACGTTGATTCTCAACCTCACTATGAAATTCCTTGAACTTTTCAAAGGTCTCAGACTTGTGTTTCATTAAGTAGACATACCCATATCTACTCAAGTCATCAGTGAGGGTGAGAACATAACGATAGCCACCGCGAGCCTCAACACTCATTGGACCGCACACATCAGTATGTATGATTTCCAATAAGTTGGTTGCTCGCTCCATTGTTCCTGAGAACGGAGTCTTGGTCATTTTACCCATGAGGCATGGTTCGCACGTGTAAAATGATTCGTAATCAAGAGACTCTAAAAGTCCATCTGCATGGAGCTTCTTCATGCGTTTGACACCTATGTGACCAAGGCGGCAGTGCCACAAGTATGTGGGACTATCATTATCAACCTTACATCTTTTGGTATTCACACTATGAATATGTGTAGCATTACGCTCGAGATTCATTAAGAATAAACCATTCACCATCGGAGCATGACCATAAAACATATCTCTCATATAAATAGAACAACCATTATTCTCGGATTTAAATGAGTAGCCATCTCGTATTAAACGAGATCCTGATACAATGTTCATGCTCAAAGCTGGCACTAAATAACAATTATTGAGGTTTAAAACTAATCCTGTAGGTAAATGTAGAGGTAGCGTGCCGATGGAGATCACATTGACCTTGGGACCATTCCCGACGCGCATCGTCACCTCGTCCTTCGCCAGTCTCTGCTTATTCCGCAGCTCCTGCTTTGAGTTACAAATGTGAGCAACCGCACCGGTATCAAATACCCAGGAGCTACTACGAGTACTGGTAAGGTACACATCAATTACATGTATATCACATATACCTTTTGTGATGCCAGCCTTCTTGTCCGCTAAGTATTTAGGGCAGTTCCGCTTCCAGTGACCACTTCCCTTGCAATAAAAGCAGTCAGTCTCGGGCTTGGGTCCATTCTTTGGCTTCTTCCCAGTAGCTTGCTTATCGGGCGCGGCAACTCCCTTGCCGTCCTTCTTTAAGTTCTTCTTACCCTTGCCTTTCTTGAACTTAGTGGTTTTATTCACCATCAACACTTGATGTTCCTTTTTGACTTCTACCTCTACTGATTTCAGCATTGCAAATACTTCAGGAATGGTCTTTTTCATCCCATGCATATTGAAGTTCATCACAAAGCTCTTGTAGCTTGGTGGAAGCGACTGAAGGATTCTGTCAATGACCGCGTCATCCGGGAGATTAACTCCTAGCTGAGTCAAGCGGTTATGCAACCCAGACATTTTGAGTATGTGCTCACTGACAGAACTATTTCCCTCCATCTTACAGCTGAAGAACTTGTCGGAGACTTCATATCTCTCGACCTGGGCATGAGCTTGGAAAACCATTTTTAGCTCTTCGAACATCTTATATGCTCCGTGTCGCTCAAAACGCTTTTGGAGCCCCGGTTCTAAGCTGTAAAGCATGCCGCACTGAACGAGGGAGTAATCATCAGCACGTGTCTGCCAAGCATTCATAACGTCTTGGTTCTGTGGGACGGGTGCGTCACCTAGCGGTGCTTCTAGGACATAATCTTTCTTGGCAGCTATGAGGATGATCCTCAGGTTCCGGACCCAGTCCGTATAGTTGTTGCCATCGTCTTTCAGCTTGGTTTTCTCTAGGAACGCGTTGAAGTTGAGGACAACGTTGGCCATTTGATCTACAAGACATATTGTAAAGATTTTAGACTAAGTTCATGATAATTAAGTTCATCTAATCAAATTATTCAATGAACTCCCACTTAGATAGACATCCCTCCAGTCATCTAAGTATAACATGATCCGAGTTGACTAGGCCGTGTCCGATCATCACGTGAGACGGACTAGTCAACATCGGTGAACATCTTCATGTTGATCGTATCTTCTATACGACTCATGCTCGACCTTTCGGTCTTCTGTGTTCTGAGGCCATGTCTGTACATGCTAGGCTCGTCAAGTCAACCTAAGTGTATTGCGTGTGTAAATCTGTCTTACACCCGTTGTATGTGAACGTTGGAATCTATCACACCCGATCATCACGTGGTGCTTCGAAACAACGAACTGTCGCAATGACGCACAGTTAGGGGGAACACTTTGTTGAAATTATTATGAGGGGTCATCTTATTTACTACCGTCGTTCTAAGTAAACAAGATGCAAAAACATGATAAACATCACATGCAATCAAATAATAGTGACATGATATGGCCAATATCATATAGCTTCTTTGATCTCCATCTTGGGGCTCCATGATCATCTTGTCACCGGCATGACACCATGATCTCCATCATCATGATCTCCATCATCGTGTCTTCTTGAAGTTGTCTCGTCATCTATTACTTCTACTACTGTGGCTAACACTTTAGCAATAAAGTAAAGTAATTACATGACGCTTATGTTGACACGCAGGTCATAAATAAATAAAGACAACTCCTATGGCTCCTGCCGGTTGTCATACTCATCGACATGCAAGTCGTGATTCCTATTACAAGAACATGATCAATCTCATACATCACATATATCATTCATCATTCATCACAACCTTTGGCCATATCACATCACAAAACACTTGCTGCAAAAACAAGTTAGACGTCCTCTAATTGTTGTTGCAAGTTTTTACGTGGCTGCTATAGGTTTCTAGCAAGAACGTTTCTTACCTACGCCAAAACCACAACGTGAATTGCCAATTTCTATTTACCCTTCATAAGGACCCTGTTCATCGAATCCGATCTGACTAAAGTGGGAGAGACAGACACCCGCCAGCCACCTTATGCAACTAGTGCATGTCAGTCGGTGGAACCGGTCTCACGTAAGCGTACGTGTAAGGTTGGTCCAGGCCGCTTCATCCCACGATGCCGCCGAATCAAGATAAGACTAGTAACGGCAAGCAAATTGACAATATCAACGCCCACAACTACTTTGTGTTCTACTCGTGCATAGTAACTACGCATAGACCTAGCTCATGATGCCACTATTGGGGAACATTGCAGAAAACAAAAATTTTCCCTATGTTTCACCGAGATCAATCTATGGAGTGAACTAGCAACGAGAGGAGAGTGCATCTACATACCCTTGTAGATCGCATGCGGAAGCGTTCAAGAGAACGGGGATGATGGAGTCGTACTCGCCGTGATCCAAATCATCGATGACCAAGTGCCGAACGGACAGCACCTCCGCGTTCAACACACGTACGGAGCGGATGACGTCTCCTCCTTCTTGATCCAGCAAGGGGGAAGGAGAGGTTGATGAAGATCCAGCAGCATGACGGTGTGGTGGTGGATGCAGCAGTGATCGCAGCAGGGCTTCGCCGAGCTTCTGCGAGAGGGAGAGGTGTAGCAGGGGAGAGGGAGGCACCAAGGATTGAGGTGTGGCTGCCCCCCTCCCCCCTTTATATAGGCCCCCTAGGGGGGTGCGCCGGCCCTAGGAGATGGGATCTCCTAGGGGGCCGGCGGCCAAGGGGTGGAGTACCCCCCAAGGCAAGTGGGGCGCCCCCTCCCCTAGGGTTCCCAACCCTAGGCGCATGGGGGGCAAAGGGGGGGGGCGCACCAGCCCACTATGGGCTGGTTCCCCTCCCCACTTCAGCCCATGGGGCCCTCCGGGATGGGTGGCCCCACCCGGTGGACCCCCGGGACCCATCCGGTGATCCCGGTACAATACCGGTGACCCCGAAACTTTCCCGATGGCCGAAACTACACTTCCTATATATAATTCTTCACCTCCGGACAATTCCGGAACTCCTCATGACGTCCAGGATCTCATCCAGAACTCCGAACAACTTTCGGATTACTGCATACTCATATCTATACAACCCTAGCATCACCGAACCTTAAGTGTGTAGACCCTACGGGTTCGGGAGACAAGCAGACATGACCGAGACGACTCTCTGGTCAATAACCAACAGTGGGATCTGGATACCCATGTTGGCTCCCACATGCTCCTCGATGATCTCATTGGATGAACCATGATGTCGAGGACCTAATCAATCCCGTACTCAATTCCCTTTGTCAATCGGTACGTTACTTGCCCGAGACTCGATCGTCGGTATCCCAATACCTTGTTCAGTCTCGTTACCGGCAAGTCACTTTACTCGTACAGTAATGCATGATCCCATGATCAACCACTTGATCACATTGAGCTCATTATGATGATGCATTACCGAGTGGGCCCAGAGATACCTCTCCGTCATACGGAGTGACAAATCCCAGTCTCGATTCGTGCCAACCCAACAGACACTTTCGGAGATACCTGTAATGTACCTTTATAGTCACCCAGTTACGTTGTGACGTTTGGCACACCCAAGGCACTCCTACGGTATCCGGGAGTTGCACAATCTCATGGTCTAAGGAAATGATACTTGACATCCAGAAAAGCTACAGCAAACGAACTACATGATCTTTGTGCTATGCTTAGGTTTAGGTCTTGTCCATCACATCATTCTCCTAATGATGTGATCCCGTTATCAATGACATCCCCATGTCCATAGACAGGAAACCATGACTATTTGTTGATCAATGAGCTAGTCAACTAGAGGCTCACTAGGGACACATTGTGGTCTATGTATTCACACATGTATTACGATTTCCGGATAATAAAATTATAGCATGAATAATAGACAATTATCATGAACAAGGAAATATAATAATCATTTTATTATTGCCTCTAGGGCATATTTCCAACAAGTGCATGTAGTTATCTATAGGGTTTGACGGTGGAAGGGAATTGCAAACACAATGAGCACAAGCTCTCGGGATAACATCAGAGAGTATCTTCCGAATCTACTGGTGCAGCAGGCGATCATCTGTAATAAGGGGCTCTCCGGAAGGAAGTAATTACGAGAACCTAGAGTTAGAGTTAGCAAATTCGTTTAACCTGAGTAGAAGAGAGTTCAGAGTCCCAGAGTAAAGATCGAGGAGTAAAAGATCCTAATACCACCCAAATGGCGATGTGGGCCCGTAAGGCACACAACCATGTTAGTAAAAGTTTTGTAATGTCTAGACTCGACTTCGGCCAAGGAGTGTGGAAGGGGGATTCCTACAGGAAGTTGGCTCTGATACCAACTTGTGACGCCCCCGATTCAATCATACACTAATCATACATGCAAACGTGTACGATCAAGATCAGGGACTCACTGGAAGATATCACAACACAACTCTACAAATAAAATAAGTCATACAAGCATCATATTACAAGCCAGGGGCCTCGAGGGCTCGAATACAAGAGCTCGATCATAGACGAGTCAGCAGAAGCAACAATATCTGAGTACAGACATAAGTTAAACAAGTTTGCCTTAAGAAGGCTAGCACAAACTTGGATACAGATCGAAAGAGGCGCAGGCCTCCTGCCTGGGATCCTCCTAAACTACTCCTGGTCGTCGTCAGCGGGCTGCACATAGTAGTAGGCACCTCCCGAGTAGTAGTAGTCGTCATCAACAGTGGCGTCTGGCTCCTGGGCTCCATCGTCTGGTCGCAGCAATCGGGTATAGAAAGGGGGAAAAGGGGGAGCAAAGAAACCATGAGTACTCATCCAAAGTACTCGCAAGCAAGGAGCTACACTACATATGTATGCATTGGTATCAAATGGAATAAGGGTATCATATGTGGACTGAACTGCAGAATGCCGGAATAAGAGGGGGATAGCTAGTCCCGTCGAAGACTATGCTTCTGGTAACCTCCATCTTGCAGCAGAAGAAGAGAGTAGATGGTAAGTTCACCAAGTAGCATCACATAGCATAACCCTAATCGATGATCCTCCCCTCCTCGCCCTGTGCGAGAGCGATCACCGGTTGTATCTGGCACTTGGAAGGGTGTGTTTTAATAAGTATCCGGTTCTAGTTGTCATAAGGTCAAGGTACAACTCCAAGTCGTCCCGTTACTGAAGATCATGGCTATTCGAATAGATTAACTTCCCTGCAGGGGTGCACCACATTTCCCAACACGCTCGATCCCCTTTGGCCGGACACACTTTCCTAGGTCATGCCCGGCCTCGGAAGATCAACACGTCGCATCCCTACCTAGGCACAACAGAGAGGTCAACACGTCGGTCTAAATCCTGTGGCGTAGGGGTCTGGGCCCATCGCCCATTGCACACCTGCACGTTGCGAGGGCGGCCGGAAGCAGAACTAGCCCCCTTAATACAAGAGTAGGCTTACGGTCCAATCCGGCGCGCGCCGCTCAGTCGCTGACGTCATGAAGGCTTCGGCTGATACCACGACGTCGAGTGCCCATAACTGTTCCCGCGTAGTTGGTTAGTGCGTATAGGCCGGTGGCTAGACTCAGATCAAATACCAAGATCTCGTTAAGCGTGTTATTTTGACATAACCACGGACGCCGACCAGGGCCAGTCCCACCTCTCTCCTAGGTGGTCTCAACCTGCCCTGTCGCTCCGCCTCAAAGTAACAGTCGGGGGCCGTCGGGAACTCAGGCTCACCACTACCTGGATGGAGCCACCTGCCCCTTCAGCCCCCACATCAGAATCACTTGCGGGTACTCAACGAGCCAACCCGACTTTGGTCACCACCTGTATAGTATGTATATATGTATAAGTATATACCCGTGATCACCTCCGACGTGATCACGACCCGATAGTATAGCATGGCAGACTGCCAAGAATGTCGGGCCACTGATGATAATCTAGCATCCTATACTATGCATTTAGGATTGCGGGTAAGGTATCAACAGTTGTAGCAACAATGACAGGCTATGCATCAGAGTAGGATTAATGGAAAGCAGCAACATGCTACACTACTCTAATGCAAGCAATCGAGAGAAGAGTATGCGATATTTGGTGATCAGGGGGGGCTTGCCTGGTTACTCTGGCAAGAGAGAGGGGTCATCAACACCGTAGTCGTACTGGGTAGCAGCGGCGTCGGTCTCGGTGTCTAGGGAGAGAAGAGGGGGGGGGGGAGAAACAATAAATATTAAGCAAACAGATGCATGGGGATGCATGACATGACAAGTAGCGGTGCCAGGGGTGTCCTACGCGGTAAGAGGTGGTACCGGTGAAGGGGGGAAACATCCGGGAAAATATCCCCGGTGTTTCGCGTTTTCGGACAGACGAACCGGAGGGGGAAAGTTGCGTGTTCTCTATGCTAGGGATGCGTGGCGGACAAACGGGTTGCGTATCCGGATTCGTCTCGTCGTTCTGAGCAACTTTCATGTACAAAGTTTTTTCATCCGAGCAACGGTTTATTTTATATTAATTTTAAAAGAATAAAATCATTTTTAGGATTTATTTAATTATTTTAATTCAACATTATCCAGAATAGTGTTTGCTGACATCATCATGATGTGAGCATGAGGTCACCAGTTGACCTGGTCAACCTGACAGGTGGGTCCCGTTCGTCATTGACTGTTTAGTCTAATTAGGGTTTAATTAACTTAACTAGTTTGATTAGATTAATTAAACATGATTAATTTACTTACTTAATTAGTTAATTAATTTAATTTTTATTTATTTATTTATTTTTATTTTTTAATTCTCTTATTTTTTTTCATTTTCGTTCTGGGGCTAGGCCCCACATGTCATTGGCCCATAGGGCCAAACGGGCGCAGGCGAATGGGCGATGCCCGATCGGGCGCACGCCCGAGGGGCGCTGGGCACACACGGTGTACGCCGGCACCGGCGGCCAGGGGAGGCAACAGAGGATGGCTGCGGCGGGGCACTGGCGGCCAGGGCTGCGTGCGGTGGGCGAGGTCGGCGAGGCCAACGCATGGGCGCATGCCCGGGAGGGCAGCAGTGGGGCACGCCGCAGCGGCGGGTGATGCGATG
>NC_041380.1:72055747-72132523 GCF_002162155.2 Triticum dicoccoides | reverse complement strand
GAGGAGAGGGGATCGTGTGTGTGGGGGGGAGTGGGTGACGTGGGCTAGGGTTTAGTTGCCTGGGGGGTTATGGTGGAGTGAGGGCGTGATACGTCTCCAACATATCTGTAATTTTTGATTGCTCCATGCTATATTATCTACTATTTTGGACATTATTGGGCTTTATTATCCACTTTTATATTATTTTTGGGACTAACCTATTAACCGGAGGCCCAACCCAGAATTGCTGTTTTTTCCTGTTTTAGGGTTTCGAAAAAAAGGAATATCAAACGGAGTCCAAACGGAATGAAACCTTCGGAAACGTGATTTTCTCATCAGATAAGATCCAGGAGACTTGGACCCTCCGTCAAGAAAGCCACGAGGCGGTCACGAGGGTGGAGGGCGCGCCCCCTGCCTCGTGGGCCCCTCGAAGCTTCACCGACGTACTTCTTCCTCCTATATATATATCCACGTACCCCCAAACGATCAGATACGGAGCCAAAAACCTAATTCCATCGCTGCAACTTTCTGTATCCATGAGATCCCATCTTGGGGCCTGTTCCGGAGCTCCGCCGGAGGGGGCATCGATCACAGAGGGCTTCTACATCATCATCCAAGCCCCTCCGATGAAGTGTGAGTAGTTTACTTCAGACATACGGGTCCATAGCTAGTAGCTAGATGGCTTCTTCTCTCTTTTTGGATCTCAATACAATGTTCTCTCCCTCTCTTGTGGAGATCTATTCGATATAATCTTCTTTTTGCGGTGTGTTTGTTGAGACCGATGAATTGTGGGTTTATGATCCAGTCTATCTATGAATAATATTTGAATCTTCTCTGAATTCTTTTATGTATGATTGGTTATCTTTGCAAGTCTCTTTGAATTATCAGTTTGGTTTGGCCTACTAGATTGGTTGTTCTTGCCATGGGAGAAGTGCTTAGCTTTGGGTTCGATCTTGTGGTGTCCTTTCCGAGTGACAGAAGGGGAAGCAAGGCACGTATTGTATCGTTGCCATCGAGGATAACAAGATGGGGTTTTATCATATTGCATGAAACTATCCCTCTACATCATGTCATCTTGCTTAAGGCGTTACTCTGTTTTTAACTTAATACTCTAGATGCATGCTGGATAGCGGCCGATGAGTGGAGTAATAGTAGTAGATGCAGAATCGTTTCGGTCTACTTGTCTCGGACGTGATGCCTATATACATGATCATACCTAGATATTCTCATAACTATGCTCAATTCTGTCAATTGCTCAACAGTAATTTGTTCACCCATTGTAGAATACTTATGCTCTTGAGAGAGGCCACTAGTGAAACCTATGGTCCCCGGGTCTCTTTCTCATCATATCAATCTCCATCACTTTATTATTGCTTTGCTTTTACTTTGCTTTTACTTTTTACTTTGCATCTCTATACCAAAAATACCAAAAATATTATTTATCATCTCTATCAGATCTCACTTTCGTAAGTGACCGTGAAGGGATTGACAACCCCTAAGCGCGTTGGTTGCGTTGAGCTATTGTTTTTGTGTAGGTACGAGGGACTCGAGCGTAGTCTCCTACTGGATTGATACCTTGGTTCTCAAAACTGAGGGAAATACTTATGCTACTTTGCTGCATCATCCTCTCCTCTTCGGGGAAATCCAACGCAGTGCTCAAGAGGTAGCAAGAAGAATTTCTGGCGCCGTTGCCGGGGAGTCTGCGCAAAAGTCAACATACCAAGTACCCATTACAATCCCTATCTCCCGCATTACATTATCTGCCATTTGTCTCTCATTTTCCTCTCCCCCAAATTCACCCTTGCCGTTTTATTCGCCCTCTCTCTCTATCCTCCCTCTCTCTCTATTTGCCCGTTTGCTTTTTGTTTGCTTGTGTGTTAGTTTGCTTGTTTGTAGCGATGGCTCAAGATAATACTAAATTGTGTGACTTCACCAATACCAACAATAATGATTTCCTTAGCACTCCGATTGCTCCTCTTACCGATGCTGAATCTTGTGAAATTAATACTGCTTTGCTGAATCTTGTCATGAAAGATTCGTTCTCCGGCCTTCCTAGTGAAGATGCCGCTACCCATCTTAATAGCTTCATTGATTTGTGTGACATGCAAAAGAAGAAATATGTCGATAATGATATTGTTAAATTGAAGCTATTTCCTTTTTCGCTTAGAGATCGTGCTAAAGCTTGGTTTTCATCTTTGCCTAAAAATAGTATTGATTCATGGAACAAGTGCAAAGATGCTTTTATCTCTAAGTATTTTCCTCCCGCTAAGATCATCTCTCTTAGAAACGATATTATGAATTTTAAACAACTTGATCATGAACATGTTGCACAAGCTTGGGAGAGAATGAAATTAATGATACGTAATTGCCCTACTCATGGTTTGAATTTGTGGATGATTATACAAAAAAATTTATGCCGGATTGAATTTTGCTTCTAGAAATCTTTTAGATTCGGCCGCGGGAGGCATTTTTATGGAAATCACTTTAGGAGAAGCTACTAAACTCCTAGATAATATTATGGTCAATTATTCTCAAATGGCATACTGAAAGATCTACTAAAAAGGTGCATGCAATAGAAGAAATTAATGTTTTGAGTGGAAAGATGGATGAACTTATGAAATTATTTGCTAATGAGAGTGTTTCTTCTGATCTTAATGATATGCCCTTGTCTACTTTGATTGAGAATAATAATGAATCTATGGATGTGAATTTTGTTGGTAGGAACAATTTTGGTAACAACGCGTATAGAGGAAATTTCAATCCTAGGCCTTATCCTAGTAATCCCTCTAATAATTATGGTAATTCCTACAACAATTCTTATGGAAATTATAATAAGATGCACTCTGATTTTGAATCTAATATTAGAGAATTTATTTCTTCGCAAAAGAATTTTAATGCTATGATTGAAGAAAAATTGCTTAAGATTGATGATTTGGCTAGGAACGTTGATAGAATTGCTCTTGATGTTGATTCTTTGAAACTTAGATCTATTCCACCTAAGCACGATATCAATAAGTCTCTTAAAGCCATGAGAATTTCCATTGACGAGTGCAAAGAAAGAACCGCTAGGATGCATGCTGAGAAAGATGCCTTTATAAAAGCGTGTTCTTCTAGTTCCTATGAAAATAATGATGAAGATCTAAAAGTTATTGATGTGTCCCCTATCAAATCTTTGTTTTGCAATATGAATCTTGATAATGATGGGACTGAATATGATCCACCTTTACCTAGAAGGCGTTCTAAGAATTTGAAATTTGTTGATCTTGATGCTAAATTTGATAAAAATGGGATTGAAGAAATTAAAACCCTAGATGTTGCTAAACCCACTATATTGGATTTCAAGGAATTTAATTATGAAAATTGCTCTTTAATTGATTGTATTTCCTTGTTGCAATCCGTGCTAAAATCTCCTCACTCTTATAGTCAAAATAAAGTGTTTACTAAACATATCGTTGATGCCTTGATGCAATCTTATGAAGAAAAATTTGAATTGGGAGTTTCTATCCCTAGAAAACTTTATGATGAGTGGGAACCTACTATTAAAATTAAAATTATGAGTTTTATGCTTTGTGTGATTTGGGTGCTAGTGTCTCTACTATTCCCAAAACTTTGTGTGATTTGCTAGATTTCCGTGATTTTGATGATTGCTCTCTAAACTTGCATCTTGCGGATTCCACTATTAAGAAACCTATGGGAAGAATTAATGATGTTCTTATTGTTGCGAATAGGAATTATGTGCCCGTAGATTTTATCGTTCTTGATATAGATTGCAATCCTTCTTGCCCTATTATTCTCGGTAGACCTTTTCTTAGAACGGTTGGTGCAATTATTGATATGAAGAAAGGGAATATTAGATTTCAATTTACATTAAAAAATGGCATGAAACACTTCCCTATAAAGAAAATAAAATTACCATATGAATCTATCATGAGAGCCACTTATGGATTGCCTACCAAAGATGGCAATACCTGGATCTATTCTTGCTTGTTATGCCTAGCTAGGGGCGTTAAATGATAGCGCTTGTTGGGAGGCAATCCAATTTTATTTTTATTCCTTGCTTTTTGCTCCTGTTTAGTAATAAATAAATTATTTAGCCTCTGTTTTTGTTGTGTTTTTTTGTGTTTAATTAGTGTTTGTGCCAAGTAGAACCGTTGAGAAGACTTGGGGAAAGTCTTGTTGAACTTGCTGTAAAAAACAGAAACTTTAGCGCTCACGAGAACTGCTGTCATTTTTATTTGAAGAGTGCTATTTAGTTAATTCTTTTTGAAGATTATTAATAGATAAATTCCTCACGTCCAGAAATTTATTTTAGAATTTTTGGGGTTCCATATCTTGCGCTAGCTACAGATTACTAAAGATTGTTCTGTTTTCGACAGATTCTGTTTTTCGTGTGTTGTTTGCTTATTTTGATGAATCTATGGCTAGTAAAATAGTTTATAATCCATAGAGAAGTTGTAATACAGTAGGTATAACACCCATGTAAATAAAGAATGAGTTCGTTACAGTACCTTGAAGTGGTCTTTTGTTTTCTTTCGCTAACGGAGCTCACGAGATTTCTACTTTAAGTTTTGTGTTGTGAAGTTTTCAAGTTTTGGGTAAAGAATTGATGGATTATGGAACAAGGAGTGGCAAGAGCCTAAGCTTGGGGATGCCCATGGCACCCCCAAGATAATCTAAGGACACCTAAAAGCCAAATCTTCAGGATGCCCCGGAAGGCATCCCCTCTTTTTCGTCTACTTCTATCGGTAACTTTACTTGAAGCTATATTTTTATTCACCACATGATATGTGTTTTGCTTGGAGCATCTTTTATGATTTGAGTCTTTACTTATTAGTTTACCACAATCATCCTTGCTGTACACACCTTTTGAGAGAGCCATACATAATTTGGAATTTGATAGAATACTCTATATGCTTCACTTATATCTTTTGAGTTATATAATTTTGCTCTAGTGCTTCACTTATATCTTTTACAGCACAGTGGTGGATTTGTTTTATAGAAACTATTGATCTCTCATGCTTCACTTAGATTATTTTGAGAGTCTTAATAGCATGGTAATTTGTTTAATAATAATATGCTTGGTATTCAAGATTTGTAAAACTTTCTTTTGAGTGCGTTGAATACTAAGAAAAAAATTGATGCTTGATAATTGTTTTGAGATATGAGGATGGTGATATTAGAGTCATGCTAGTTGAGTAGTTGTGAATTTGAGAAATGCTCATGTTAAGTTTTGTGATTCCCGTAGCATGCACGTATGGTGAACCATTATGTGATGAAGTTGGAGCATGATTTATTTATTGATTGTCTTCCTTATGAGTGGCGGTCGGGGACGAGCGATGGTCTTTTCCTACCAATCTATCCCCCTAGGAGCATGCACGTAATACTTTGCTTTGATAACTTCTAGATTTTTGCAATAAGTATATGAGTTCTTTATGACTAATGTTGAGTCCATGGATTATACGCACTCTCACCCTTCCACCTTTGCTAGCCTCTCTAATACCGCGCACTTTTCGCCGATATCATACACCCACCAAATACCTTCCTTAAATCAGCCACCATACCTACCTATCATGGCATTTCCATAGCCATTTCGAGATATATTGCCATGCAACTTTCCACCATTCCGTTCATTATGACACGCTCCATCATTGTCATATTGCTAGCATGATCATGAAGTTGACATCGTACTTGTGGCAAAGCCACCGTTCATAATTCTTTCATACATGTCACTCTTGATTCATTGCATATCCCGGTACACTGCCGGAGGCATTCATATAGAGTCATATTTTGTTCTAAGTATCGAGTTGTAATTGTTGAGTTGTAAGAAAAATAAAAGTGTGATGATCATCATTTTTAGAGCATTGTCCCAAGTGAGGAAAGGATGATGGAGACTATGATTCCCCCACAAGTCGGGATGAGACTCCGGACGAAAAAAAGAGGCCTAAAAAAAGAGAAGGCCCAAATAAAAAAATGAGAGAAAAAGAGAGAAGGGACAATGTTACTATCCTTTTACCACAGTTGTGCTTCAAAGTAGCACCATGATCTTCATGATAGAGAGTCTCTCATTATGTCACTTTCATATACTAGTGGGAATTTTTCATTATAAAACTTGGCTTGTATATTCCAATGATGGGCTTCCTCAAAATGCCCTAGGTCTTCGTGAGCAAGCGAGTTGGATGCACACCCACTTAGTTTCTTTTGAGCTTTCATATACTTATAGCTCTAGTGCATCCGTTGCATGGCAATCCCTACTCACTCACATTGATATCTATAGATGGGCATCTCCATAGCCCGTTGATACGCCTAGTTGATGTGAGACTATCTTCTCCCTTTTTGTCTTCTCCACAACCACCATTCTATTCCACATATAATGCTATATCCATGGCTCACGCTTATGTATTGCTGAAGATCGAAAAAGTTTTGAAAATGTCAAAAGTATGAAACAATTGCTTGGCTTGTCATCGGGGTTGTGCATGATTTAAGTACTTTGTGTGGTGAAGATAGAGCATAGCCAGACTATATGATTTTGTAGGAATAGCTTTCTTTGGCCATGTTATTTTGAGAAGACATAATTGCTTTGTTAGTATGCTTGAAGTATTGTTATTTTTATGTCAACATGAACTTTTGTCTTGAATCTTTTGAATCTGAATATTCATACCACAATTAAGAAGATTTACATTGAAATTATGCCAAGTATCACTCCGCATCAAAAATTCTGTTTTTATCATTTACCTACTCGAGGACGAGCAGGAATTAAGCTTGGGGATGCTTGATACGTCTCCAACGTATCTATAATTTTTGATTGCTCCATGCTATATTATCTACTGTTTTGACATTATTGGGCTTTATTATCCACTTTTATATTATTTTTGGGACTAACCTATTAACCGGAGGCCCAGCCCAGAATTGCTGTTTTTTGCCTGTTTTAGGGTTTCGAAGAAAAGGAATATCAAACGAACTCCAAACGGAATGAAACCTTCGGAAACGTGATTTTCTCATCAGATAAGATCCAGGAGACTTGGACCCTCCGTCAAGAAAGCCACGAGGCGGTCACGAGGGTGGAGGGCGCCCCCTAGGGCGCGCCCCCTGCCTTGTGGGCCCCTCGAAGCTCCACCGACGTACTTCTTCCTCCTATATATATCCACGTAACCCAAACGATCAGATACGGAGCCAAAAACCTAATTCCACTGCCGCAACTTTCTGTATCCACGAGATCCCATCTTGGGGCCTGTTCCGGAGCTCCGCCGGAGGGGGCATCGATCACGGAGGGCTTCTACATCATCATCCAAGCCCCTCCGATGAAGTGTGAGTAGTTTACTTCAGACCTACGGGTCCATAGCTAGTAGCTAGATGGCTTCTTCTCTCTTTTTGGATCTCAATACAATGTTCTCCCCCTCTCTCGTGGAGATCTATTCGATGTAATCTTCTTTTTGTGGTGTGTTTGTTGAGATCGATGAATTGTGGGTTTATGATCCAGTCTATCTATGAATAATATTTGAATCTTCTCTGAATTCTTTTATGTATGATTGGTTATCTTTGCAAGTCTCTTTGAATTATCAGTTTGGTTTTGCCTACTAGATTGGTTGTTCTTGCCATAGGAGAAGTGCTTAGCTTTGGGTTCGATCTTGCGGTGTCCTTTCCCAGTGACAGAAGGGGTAACAAGGCACGTATTGTATCGTTGCCATCGAGGATAACAAGATGGTTTTTTTTATCATATTGCATGAAACTATCTCTCTACATCATGTCATCTTGCTTAAGACGTTACTCTGTTTTTAACTTAATACTCTAGATGCATACTGGATAGCGGTCGATGACTGGAGTAATAGTAGTAGACGCAGAATCGTTTCGGTCTACTTGTCTCGGACGTGATGCCTGTATACATGGTCATACTTAGATATTCTCATAACTATGCACAATTCTGTCAATTGCTCAACGGTAATTTGTTCACGCACCATAGAATACTTATGCTCTTGAGAGAAGCCACTAGTGAAACCTATAGTCCCCGGGTCTCTTTCTCATCATATCAATCTCCATCACTTTATTATTGCTTTTCTTTTAATTTGCTTTTACTTTTTACTTTGCATCTCTATACCAAAAATATTATTTATCATCTCTGTCAGATCCCACTTTCGTATGTGACCGTGAAGGGATTGACAACCCCTAAGCGCGTTGGTTGCGTTGAGCTATTGTTTTTGTGTAGGTACGAGGGACTCGAGTGTAGCCTCTTACTGGATTGATACCTTGGTTCTCAAAAACTAAGGGAAATACTTACGCTACTTTGCTGCATCATCCTCTCCTCTTCGGGGAAATCCAACGCAGTGCTCAAGAGGTAGCAGGGCGCCGCCTGGGCCGGTTTGAGCCAGCCTGGCTAGCAGCTGGGCCGACTGGCCCAGTGGGGGGTTCTCTCTTTATTTTGTTGTTGTTATTTTCCTTTTCTTTTTTTTATTTATATTTTTCTATTTATTTTTAGCTGCCAACTGATTTTTTGTTGATTATGAAACTTTGCACATAATTCCTAGGCAACACTATAAGGTTGCGCGCAAAGTTTGAGGCCAACTGGAACTGTTCTAATTTATAGTTGAATTAAAATGCTCTTATTTAATCTTGTTATTTCACTAAATGAATTCTAGGGGCAATTTGGGAAACCAAATGAGGTTGGTTCCAACATGTTCATTATTTAGTGAATATTTGCCACCCATCGAACATTTTTATTTGATAGCTTAAAGAAATAATAATTTGACTTGTTATTTGAATTTGAAATTGATCTCAGTTTGAAACAAGTGAGGTTTAGCAAAAATTTAATTATGATGACCTAGCATGATTAGCAAGGGTTTACTGTAGCTTAATTATCCGGGCGTCACAGTAGTGTGGATGCCTTGGAGTCTACTTCGGACCTCTATTGTCCTAGCTCCGGTCAGCTGATTAATAAGGACAAGTCTTCTCTGGTTTTTTGCCATAGTTGTCCAAAAAGTGTTAAACAAAGAGTGAAGTCTAGGTTGGGGGTTTCTAATGAATCCTTCAGTGCTACTTCTCTAGGCATGCCTATGAAGGTGGGGAAGTCTACAACTTTCCAAATTTCTACTTGATCGGGCTTGGCGATGTATTCATGGTTGGTATGATTGGCCTGTCTCTCGTGCTGGAAAAGAAACACTATTAAAATCTATCATACATGCAATCCTGATCTATATTGTGAGTTGTTTCCAGCTTCACAAGAGGATTGTGAGAAATTTAGGCAGATTATTACCGACGAATGATGGGGCAGAGAAGATAGTAAAAAGAAACTCCATTGGAGATCTCGAAGTTGGCTTTCGACTCCGAAATCTCTTGGTTAAATGGTTTTTTCGGGACATGAGCATTTTCAACATCGCCATGCTAGGCAAACCGGCCTAATATTTGCTCACCGAGTCGTCTTCATTATGTGCTCGTGTGCTTAAGGGGCTATATTCCCCTAACACCGCCTTTTGGAATGCTCAAGCTCCTAGGTCTATTTGTGCTACATGGCGTGGCATCCTTGCTGGCCGTGAGCTGCTCAAACATGGTGTGCAACGGGGGATTGGTGATGGCAAACAAGTTCATATTCTTTCTAACCACTGGATCCCATCTGTTCCACTCAAACGTTTGTTTTTGCTACATGGCGTGGCATCCTTGATGGTCGTGAGCTGCTCAAACATGGTGTGCAACGGGGGATTGGTGATGGAAAATAAGTTCATATTCTTTCTGACCATTGGATCCCATCTATTCCACTGGGTGCTCTTCAACTAATTTATCCTATTCCCTCAAATGCTAAGGTATATTACTTGATTGATCAGTACAGTAACACATGGAATGTTGGTATCATTAGTGCTTTCTTCTGATGAGGTTGCCTCTGTGATTCTGGGAATTCTCATCAGCCATCATGGCGAGGGATCATGTCAGGTGGCCGCACATGAAGTTCGGTGAATATCAGTTCGGTCGGCGTACTATATGGCTCACACTAGTCGTTTTTATTGGTTCGTAGTAAGAATGGGCGGGGCCAGTGTTTGGACCTAGTTGCCGAAGAGAAGTAATGAAAATCCATATGGGCGATGAAGGTACATGATAAAATGAAGATTGTCTTTTGGCATTTTGCTCAGTATTGTTTACCAACTGTACGTCGTTGGTAGCTACATATGAGCAATGTTTCTTTTGTGCCCGACTAATCAGTTGAACATGCACTCCTATTTTGCCCATACGCCAAAGATGTCTCGGATGCAATCAGGATACTTATGGTATAACAGTATAAGGCTCAGGCGCTATGATTTCTTCTCCCCTAAATTGTCGATGTTTGATTTCCTGGCTCGTTCTTCGGGTCATGATCGCACAGTATTGGCGGTGACCTTTTGGCCCATCTAGGAGGCACGAAACTATGCCAGGAACAACCCTGAAGCCGCACGTCCTCGACGTAGAGCTGAGAAGATCAAGGCGTATGTGCACATGATACTGGAGAATCTATATCACCTTGCCGCTTCTCATATGCGTGTTACCAATGTGTCCTCTATAGCTTGGTCGCCGGCGCTAGCAGGTACTGCTGTTTTTAACCCCGACACTGCAATTTTTGTTCTGATTTTAGAAGGTTGAATATTGGTGTGGTTGGCACGGATTATGAGGGACGCTTTGTCGTAGCATGCAGCGAGCCAATAAATGTTGTTTTGGATCCTGAGATGGCTGAGGCTTTTGCCCTTCGACGAGCTGTCCAGTTGGCATGGAACGGGATGAACACATTTCAAATGCTATATTCGCCTCTCCGATTGCCTCTCCCTAGTGGTGCAGAGACTTAACTCTCCGGCTTTCGACCGATCTTCAATAGGCTCGGTGGTGGCTAACATTAAGCTGCTCACTGATGGCTTTCCCTCCGTGATGCTCAAGTACGTTCGTCGGCATTACAATATAGCGGCTCATTTATTAGCTAAACCAGGTATGTACTTTGTTAGTCTTAGTAAGTATTTTCGGTTCTATTCCGGATTGTATCCGGAAAACTACGTGTAATATTGTTACTTGATTAATAAAGCCGCCATTCACTCTAAAAAAATGTTGGAAATAAAATGCGGGTGGTTTCAACATTTTGGGGGCAACCGCATGACTACTAGCGATTACCTTGTAGGCAGATTCCTTTTTGTGCAAAATGGCCTCGTCTACACTCCTTCTAAAAGGGTGCACGTCTGCGATATAAAATGCTATACCCTACAATAATATGTGTGTATCGAAATCAATTATAATGCGTAAAGATATGATACTTTGAGAGGAGGAGGAGGACAGATGGTCGGCGCCCTTTATTAGCTTGGATGGATGGAGGAGTGCGGAGTGAGTGAGAGTTTCTTGCACGTCATCGACTCTGCTGGCCCGATCTCGACACGTACTCACTTGCGACGGAAGTAAGACGGAATCTTGTTATGGACTAATTAATCTGCCCTGTCCCAGCGCCCATCGCTAACACTGCCTTGAGGATGACATTACATGGCTACGTTCTTATCGAAACCTGTTTGCTGCGGTAACTATGAACGGTATGACTTATGCTGTACTCTGTAGTAGATAACAACAACATAAATTTTTTAGAAAAGGAGGATTATCCTCGGTTTGTGGATCTGGACGATGCATCTATTTTATTAATTATTCATAAAGACGTTATATACGTTAGATAGTCTGAAGTCACCATTTTAGTAACGACTGTCGTTAGTCCTACCCACTTCATGAAGAAGTGCTGATAATTCGAGCCTAATACCAAATAGACATCGTACGAAAGCCTAATGTTTAAAGCTGAAGGCCTCAACCAAGTCATATAATGGGTTGAGGGTACAAACCGATCCGACGCACTATCATGTATCGTCGTCGCCTTCTTCCACCAATCCATCTTCAGAGCGGAAACTAACGCATCGACCTTGCCAGGCCTCTCTGTGATCGATGCCAACATGACGGCAGGCAGCGTCCTCCTCCTACGCGAGTCCATCTACGCGCAGTGGACGCCGAGTCTTCACTGCGCCATGCCGCCGAGATCCGCCGCCATCAATGTGTAAGATGAAGCACCGCTCCATCAAAGAAGTTGTCCACTGGTCCCTCAGACCTGTGTACACCTTCAAAAATGACGCCCCAAAGTGGAAAACTCCCGCCGTCATCCGATCTACTGATTTAGAGTTTTCCGTGAAGGTAGTGGATAGAACTCTGGAGCTTCTCCATGGCGATGCCTTCAAGAAGGTAACGACACAAAAGAGTACCGCCATTGCCGGTCTTGGCAACAAACCGAGAACGAGGTTTTCACCCGGATCCGCTCGACGAACCTCCATCAAGCATCGTGTGCACGAGTCGCCACCGATCTAAACCGCCGTGCAGCGGGCAGGCCGCGCCGGCCAGATCAGATCTGTCCGGAGGCCAGATCACGCATGACGTCGACCCGTTCACCAGGCCCACCATGCCGCCGCTGATCCGAGGTCAGATGGCCCATCGCCACAGATCCGGTAGCCGCCACCGAACACAGCCAACACCACTGCCCGAAGCAAGGCCGGTCGCCGTGCCCGCAGCCATCGCTGCCCGAGGCAGAGCCGGCCGTCGCGCCGCCGCCGGTCAAGGCACGGATGCCCGTTGTGCAGCCAAGGCTAGATCGACAGCGCCTCCTCACGTCATGGGGCTCCACACCATCCCTATGGCGCAGGAGAGAGGGAGGCCCCCACCACCGCTGTCGGCCCCCGGGCAATAGGCCAGCAACATCCTTCGACGGCGACGGAGGGAGGGAGGGAGGGAAGGAAGAAGAGCCCGCGTCGGCTAGGGTTTCGTCCCGGCCCGAGTCACCCGAGTAGGGCGACACAGGGGACGGGTGGGGAGCGGGACATCTGGATCTGCTTTCCTGAGATTTCTATATAGACGACCACAACAATTCTAAATTTTATACTCAAGTATAACATTTTTTATAAAAATAAAATACATTAACAACTACAGTGATAGGCATGCACTTAAAATTGTTGTCGCCTACTAAGGCTATAACATAAGTCAGTTGTACTAAGAGCTGCGATAATTAATTTGGATTGGAAGGATGAAATTAATTACGAACTGTCAATATGTTTATGCCACAGAATGCATCTCATAGAGTCAAAGTGAAGGCAACGTCGTTAGAGCAACTCCAACGGACCGACCCAAACGGACGGCGTTTTTGTTCGCTTTTTGTCCGTTTGGGTCGGCCGCCCGCCCGCCGTCCGCCCTCTTTTAGTGCTGACCCATTTTCATGACCGCGCGCGTTTAACATCGTGTCGTCGCCCTGATTTTGACGCTCCAGCACGCGGGAAAGGTTCGCGCGCGCTGGTTTTGGTGCTCCAACGCGCGGGAAAGGTTTGCGCGCGCGTCGCGGCGGCGCTCGCTATAAAAGAAAGTGCTCCCTCCGCACTCTGTCGGCCGCCCACTCTCGCCGCCTCTGCGCCACCATGTCGATCCGCCGCCTACGCGCTTCAGATTTTCGCGGAGTCCGCGAGCGCCGCTCCGGCGCCTTCTCTGCCGAGATCTGGTTTCGCGAGAAACGTCTCGTCCTCGGCACCTTCGACACTGCAGAGGAGGCGGCCCGCGTGCACGACGCGGCGGCGTGGCGCCTCCTGAGGCCTCGTTGGGATATGAATTTTCCCAACATGTCGAGTCAGCGGGCGCAGGATCTGGCGCCTCTCCCGCGGCTTTTCACCGACGAGGATCGTCGTGTCCATCGAAGGCGGCAACGTCGCCTCGCCATCACAGAGAAGGACATGGAAGCCTTGGTGCTGTGGCGAGGAGGCTACCCGCAGGACATCGTCGACGAGCGCCAGTTCTATAAGCAATTGAGATCGGAGAGGGACGCGAGGAGGAGGGAGCAAGCCGCCTATCGGGAGGACAAGTGTTCGCGGAAGCACACAGCTCAATTGAAACTGAAACTACAAGAAACGTCGGGTTGGGACTTTGAAGACGAGCAGCTCGCTGACGCCTACCTTCAAACGTCGGAGGAGGACATTACCGAGTCAGAGTCAGAAAGCGACGAGTAGTGGTCTTTTTCTTTTATCTGTGTACACTAGAACTATCTATGTATCCATTTTAATCTAAAAAAATGGCCGGCGGCATCGGCGACGTAGTAGGCGGGCGAGTGTGTAAATCCAATGTGCCACCGACCAGCGGGCCCGGTGAGGAAAGAGGACGAGCGCGCGCGCGTCCGTCTTATGTCCACGCCGACGCAAATCAACCTCAAAAATGGGCCGGGAATGGATCGGCAGGCGGACGAAAGCGGACGCACGTCCGTTTGGGTCGGCGCGTTGGGCTGGCTTTTTTGTCCGCGCCGATCCAAACGGACGGTCGCGGACGAAATGGTTCGCTCCATTGGAGTTGCACAATATGTTTTCTGACTTATGTGAATGGAGTTATCACACCCTGTACCCATCTTCCACTTTTTTATCCCAAGCACAAAAACAAAGATAAAATTGTCCCCTGTTGCTTTCTTATCATTTTTGGGTATGTTTCTTCCAAACTTATCCAAAAGCAGTTTAAGCTTCCCTCAAAAAAACAAGTTGACCTTACAGTGTGGGAAACAAGAAAGTGCTTCCCGCACACAAAAAAAAACAATATTTATTTGCAAAGAAACTACTCCAACAAGCTAAACTAATATATGAGTACATATACTATTTGCTCGTTTTTTTAGCTGATTAACCCAGCAAGCATTTGCAACATTTCTACCATAATGAAAAACAACAACAAAAATTCTGGCAAAAACATCCAGATCTCTTATAAAAGTTTATCAGAACTACCCTCTGTAAACTAATATATGATCGTTTAGATTAAAAGTATCCCGAACATAATACAAATTACATCGCGAAACTTAAACAGCAATTCCACTGACATTTCATGCGAGTCGAACACATTCTGACGCAATCAATGTTCTCACCTAATATGTATCGAACTAATTAATTCAAGTTCATACACGACACTAGCCAGGTTGCTTTCGTTGGGATAAACTAAACGCAGTCGAAACATACTAGTAGTAATGTTTCTAGTTCCCTTTTTCTTTTCTTAATCTGTTTTCAATGTGTAAGAAGCCAACTCTTCTGTCCAAATATTGTATGGGAGGCCAACTTGCTAGAGACAGCCAGGCAGGAGCAGTTCACTCCGCACTAGAGAGGGCAACGTGAATATGAGCAAGACCGTGCATCAGCATTACGGAATCAAGTTGACAAATAGAATTGGTAAAATATTTCAGCATATTGCAGTCACACTCACAACAATTTTTGGGGCGTACTGCTGAAGCTTATCGGATCTTGTTTTTTGTTGCTCTTGCTTAAACTATTTTTTAGCATCAAAGACCATCTCCAGGTAGTAAAGATTCAGATGAAATTGTTAACATCGAAGTGCCTGCTATCTTAATTGATCCCTATGTCCGAGGATGATCTTGGCTGTAAGTCTAATGGAAGTTTGCTTGTGCAACTTATCATCTTGTTTCTTCCTTTGGAGAACACAGCAACTAGATTGTGACCCACCATTGGATAGCAGTCCTTGCTTTGCAAATTCCCTTGAAGATATGACGATTCGCTCCATTAAAAGTGATTGTAGGAACAAAAAACTATTAATTGATGTCATCGATGAATTATGCGTGCTCAGTTATGTTCCTTTGTTTCCTTCAATTTTGTACTTGCCCAGGAGGGCCAGAAATCATCACCCAGGAATAGTGGGTGAGAAAGAAAGAGAGCAATCAAAGTTTCACGTGGCCGTGCTCTTTACTCCCTATGTTCTAGTATAATGTAGTGCGTATAATTTCTTTGAAAAGTCAAACTTTATAAAATTTGACTAAGTTCATAGATAAAACTATTTATATGTACAATACCAAATATATAAAATACGAAATTAATTTTATACTGAATCTAATAATATAGGGCCCTAATAAGTGTCACCCGTGTGGGACGAACACATGGCAACTCCGAATGGTTTTTATGATAAGTTTACTGACACATGGATGGCAACTTTTAGTTATCAAGCATGACAACTTTCTTTTTGCATGACAAGTTTCAGTTTTATTTTTGGGTTTGTTTTTTCTTTTTGAATGACAACTTTAGTTGTAAAAAACGTCAGGGCCGGAGTGTTTCGTGTCACACATGTGACACTTATCATTTGGGATAATATATGCTTGGCATTCTAAATGTAAATGTTTTTCTCCAAAAACTTGGTCAAAGTTTGTGGCGTCTAACTTTTCAAAAAATCTATATGCACTATATTATGGAACGTAGGGAATATAATTTAGTATAAAAAACCATATCTAAACATCTGTAAAGAATTTTACAAGTAAAGAGTGACTAAAAATCACCAAACATGATTTTTGGTTGAAAAATATCATAAAGACGAGTATTTATTTAGAGAATCAGGATATTGATTTTTTTTTGAGGGGTCTCACCAAGTTTTATTGCTCAAACTCCACCTGGAGTGGGATTACAAAAGGATCATGGGGTTGGATCAACCACACATGTCTCCCCTGCTCAAGAGAATTGGAAAACTTGGCTAACCTATCGGCATCTCTATTGGCCGCTCTACCTTCAGACGTTATGTTACAATTAAAAATAGCAGCCATGTTTCTAATTTCGCTGATGATATTTCCATACGGTCCTTTGCTGCCATGTTGGATGTCATTTACTACCTGTTTCGAGTCTGAGGCGATGACCAAGCTCTGTACCATTAGATCATCAGCAAGTGAGAAAGCCTCCCGACAAGCAATGGCCTCCAGTGTAGCTACGTCTGAAACTCCCCGAACTACCAGTGCAGAACTTCCCATGTAGATGCCTGACGAGTCCCTACACACTGCCGCCGCCGCACCCCTGGATTGATTCCTTGATATGCTCGCATCCACATGAATCTTCATGAAACCCGGCGGTGGTGCTTTTGGTCGGACCAAACAACGATCAGAGACCCTTGGGGGCCTTGTAGGTTTTACAGGCAGCATTTGTAGTTCCTTAATGAAGTTACATATGAACTGATGGGTTGCCGATGGACTCTGAAAAATTTCCTCATGTATAGCCTTCCGACGCGCCCACCATATCGCCCACATCGTTGTTGCTAATCTTACAAAAGCATCATGTGATATCGAGTCTATCATTGAGAAAATCCATTGTTTAGCACTCGGTTCAGTTGTCTCGCATAAATGTTCTGCCAACTCCCCGTCAACGAGTACCCATACACATCTGGCCATAGAACATTCCAACAAAGAGTGGCGCCAGGAATCTTCTGCGCCGCATAATGCACATAGGCTGGTATTAGACATGTTCCTCTGATGCCTTATGTCCTCCGTTGGAATTGAGTGCTTGGCTAATCTCCAGAGGAACATCCGAATTTTCCCTGGAACCGGAACCTTCCATAGAGTCTTCCAAGAAGCCGCATCCCTGTCCGAACTGGAGGATCCTCTAGCTCCATCTATCCATGCTTCTCTTCTCATCTTAGTGTTCACTAGCATTCTGTATGCCGACCTCACTGAAAAAATCCCACCTTTCTCAAAGTTCCACACCCAAGAGTCAGCAATATTGGATGTGCACAGCGGAATAGATAAGATGGATGGTATATCGATTGGTAGACAGAACTCTTCAAGCTTCACTATATCCCATACAACTGCAGTGTGATCAATATGGTCAGCCACTAACTCTGGCGAGTTAGAAACTCTTCTCCCATAAGGCCGCATCATACCATCTCTGGGTATCCAGTTATCTACCCATATATTTGTTGTCTCCCCATTGCCTATTCGCTTGATAAGTCCTTGCTTCAGAATGTCTCGCCCCTCTAATATGGAGCGCCATACCTGGCTAGGATGGCTGCCCAATTCAGCGTTCAGAATTGTCCCCTCTGGAAAGTATACACTTTTCAAAATTCTTGCACTTAGAGATTCTGGTGTCTGCAGCAATCTCCATGCCTGCTTTGCTAACAGGGATAAATTGAAAAGCTCAAAATCCTTGAATCCTAGGCCTCCCATACTCTTGGGCTGTGTCATAGACTCCCACGACACCCAATTTGGTTTTCTTTTGCCATCTTTACTTCCCCACCATAATTTCCTTATTAACATATTAAGTGCTCGCAAAGACCCCTTGGCAATTTAAAACATGACATAGAGTAAACAGGTACCGCCTGGGCCACTGCTTTAACTAGCACTTCTGAAAGGATCGATATGGTTGACTAGAGGGGGGGGGGGGTGAATAGGCAACTAACAATTTTTAGCTTTTCTTTAGCAATTTAAACTTTGCATCAAAGTAGGTTGTCTAGATATGCAACTAGGTGAGCAACCTATAAGATGCAACACAGATAGGAACACAAGCAAGCAAGATATATGAAACAAATAAGGTTCCACAAGTAAAGGCATGAGATAACCAAGAGTGGAGACGGTGGAGACGAGGATGTGTTGCCGAAGTTCCTTCCCTTTGAGAGGAAGTACGTCTCCGTTGGAGCGGTGTGGAGGCACAATGCTCCCCAAGAAGCCACTAGGGCCACAGTAATCTCCTCACGCCCTCACACAATGCGAGATGCTGTAATTCCACTATTGGTGCCCTTGGAGGCGGCGACCAAACCTTTACAAACGAGGTTGGGGCAATCTTCACAACTTAATTGGAGGCTCCCAACGACACCATGAAGCTTCACCACAATGGACTATGGCTTCACGGTGACCTCCACCGTCTAGGATGCTCAAACACCCAAGAGTAACAAGATCCGCAAGGGATTAGTGGGGGAATCAAATATCTCTTGGTGGAAGTGTAGATCGGGGCCTTCTCAACCACTCCTGAGCAAATCAACAAGTTTGGTTGGCTAGGGAGTGAGATCGGGCGAAAATGGAGCTTGGAGCAATAATGGAGCTTAGTGGTGGAAGAGGTGAGTCAACGGAGAAGAAGGGGACCCCTTATATAGTGTGTGGAAAAGATCCAACCATTACCCACCAACCAGCCCGCGGCCAGCGGTACTACCACGCCTGGCCAGCGGTACTACAGCAAGGCCGCGCGGTACTACTGCTTGCAACCAAGCGGTACTACCGCACGGCTGTGCGGTACTACCGTACCGACCCACAGTACTGCCGCAACCCCAGCACAGAACCGATAAACAGACGCACAGGAGCTGGGGGCGGTACTTCCGCACGCGCGGTACTACCGCGCCCCCCATGCGGTACTACCGCGAGGCAAAAATCCCAGCCAGGGGAGAAGGGAAACTTCCGTGCCTACTTCCGTAAAGAAACGGAAGTAGCAAAAACCCGACACAGTAGTACTGCCGAGGGGCGGTACTACTGCCTGGCTGTATAGCGCGGTACTACCGCTCGGTGAAAGCGGTACTACCGCGGTAGGTGCGGATGTAAAAAATTACATCCGCTCCTACTACCGCAAAGGGGCGGCACTAGCCTGGTGGGCAGCGGTAGTGCGGCTCCAGGGGAGCGGTACTACCGTGGGCACCTGCGGTACTACCGCGCCACCGCGCGGTACTACCGCGGATGCCTACGGTACTACCGTTGACCTGGGAGCAGTACTACCACAACCAACAACGGCAGCCAGACAAGGGAGGCAAGAAAACGGAGGAAGCTCCAAGGAAGAAGGAGGGGATAAGAAGGAGACGTGTACGTGATGATTCCACCTAAACCTTTCCAACGCGGATCCCCTCTTAATAGTACGGCTTTCCTACGACTCAAATCCACCAAAAAGAAACGTAGAAAAGACGCCGTCTTCGTCAGTCTTCGAGGGGCACCCAATCGTCTTGTGCCTAGCAAAGAAGTGTCTGGAATACTCATGGCACACGATTAGTCCGCAAATGCGTTGTCATCAATCACCAAAACACTTAGGGATAAATATGTCCTTACAATCTCCCCCTTTTTGGTGGATTGATGACAAAACGAGATTTGCACAAAGAAAATACTATTAAGTAAATGCAAACCCCTCCTCTCTATAATATAGACGGGCTCCCCCTAGATGTGTGCCACCTAGATGAGTGCTATGGACTGCATGGCACACGAATACTAGGAACAGAGCTCCCCCTATTTTATAGAGACAAGGCATATCTATCACTAGACAAGATAGTACAAACATAAGTTAACTAAGATAGATAGAGTGCATATGTCTTACACCATATGTAGGATAGGTCTCGAAGGCACAAACCAAACAAAAGCAAACGAGGCAAACGAGGTCCAAATGACAAAGAAAACAAACACACCAAGAATGACACAACGCAAATCCCTACACTCTCTCCCCCTTTGGCATCGAGACGCCAAAAAGGCAGAGAGGACACCTACACACACGGGGTGTCTCAGGTAGAGAAGTTGTCCCACTGCTCCTCGAGCCCCTCATCAGACTCAGCGGCGGGGATAGTCTCCTCGAGGTCATCCTCTGAACCGGGTCCACTTGTATCCCTGCTTTGACATCCAGGCAGCCTCAGGTGTGATGACGTCCTCAGACCCGCCAGACACATCATCTCCAAAGAGCCTCATAACCTTCTTGTCACGGCGGCGACTCTCCTTGTCTGCCATGTGAGCCCTGTACTGTCCCTTCACCTGCATGCAGAAGAGAGTCTTCATCTTGTCCTTTAGCTTCTTGGCCCATGACGGCTCAGAGGAAGAAGTGGTGGACCTAGCAGCACGGTCCTCAGCAACATTCTCAGTAGCAGCAGCCTCCCCCTCACCAGCAGCCCTCCTAGCAGAAGAGGCCTCAACACGGGTAGTGGTGTTGGCCCAGTTGGGCTTGACGCGGAGGCTGATGGGCTCATGGCGAATCCAGTCTGGAGCAAGGAACTCATCACCTGGGTACATCTTCTCCCAAGTGGTGGAGAGCAGCAGAAACAGGTACGGTCCATAGATAGGTACCTTGCGAGTGAACACCGCAAACCGAAGCTCACACCACATGATGTGTGAGACATCAAGTTGCTGAGTCTGAGAAGAACGTGCCTCTGCACACAAGAGCAACATGTCCACTAGATATGCATGTACCTTGTCCTTGTCGCCAATGCGTGGGAACAGAGTGTTGCGGAAGATGCGATGCATGATATCCAGAAAGGAGATTAACACCCAAGATGACTTGCCATTGGGGAGTACCTTCTCGACAAGGAAGGGCTGAAGCAGGTTCTTGTTGGCAGACTCAGAGTTGGCATGGGGGCAAACACCAACGGGGGTGTGAAGCCCGTCATCAGGAATGTGCAGCAGATCCATGAACTCTTTCCATGTAGCAGACAGCTGACGGCCATTGGTCATCCAGGTCATCCTCCGCTCCTCCCCGGGATGAAAGTACACTGAGGCAAAGAACTGACAGATGAGCTCAGGGTTATAGTCATGGTGAAAATATATCACTGGCTCAATAGCAAACTGCTCCACCAAGTCCAGAGCCTCTCCAAAATAGTCACGAAACTTGTCCTTCCGCATGTGATGCATGTCTATCCACTTGACCTCTACGAATGTATTCTGCTTTCTCTTGATTACATCCAGATAGATGAGAACCTGTTGCTTGTTCCAGAACATCTCAGTGCCTCTGAGCACAGCCCGAGGAGTCACATAGGGATTGACCCTCCGGCGTTCGACATACTCAGTGACAGAAATCTCGTCCATGCCCTTAGCAGGTTCCTTTTGCTTGCTGGCAGTGGTCTTGACATTGCGCTTGGGGGCATTGGAGCCCTCTGGGGCTTCATCTTGGGGGTTGCACAGACGCTTGGAGCCAGTGTCACGACTGGGATTGGAACGGTGAGAGCCACCACCTGAGACACAGAACGCAAAAAACACCCACAACAACCAAGAGAGATTAATGCAAAGACCACAACAACGCAAGTGAAACAAGCAGAAAGCACACATGATAAATGCCTAGAGAGAGATTTGATCCCTACGGTAGTACTGCCAAGTGCTGCGGAGCTAAGATAGTAGTACGGCTCTTAGACGCGGTAGTACCGTGCAAGATCACGGTAGTACCGGGTGTAGGAGCGGTAGTACGACCTTAGCACCGCGGCTGGCGCGGTAGTACCGCGTCGCAGAGCGGTAGTACCGCACGGTACGGTAGTACCGCACCTGACGGGCGGTAGTACCGCAAGAGCGGTAGTACCGCACATTAGGCACGGTAGTACCGCACCGCGTCAGATCTGAACAGGTTCAAATCTGAAAAAAGCCCGCGAAACCACGGCGGTACTACGGTTGGACAAAGCTACCACAAGACAGCATATCAAGTATGTTTCCTACGCATCACGACTCTCCTACATCTTACTCTTGCACAGATTTGGCCTAAAATCTCAAGAATGACAAGTTTCTCCCCAAAAACCTAGAAGCAAGAGAACAACCAAGAAAAGAGGGATTTGGGGAAAAACCTTGGTCCATGGCAAGAGAAAGTGGTGGGGAACGATCCCACCGGTCAGAATCCGAGGAGAGTGGCCGGAGACGGAGATCCGGTGAGGGCCTCCGGCGCCGTTCTTGAGAGAGAGAGAGACGTGGAGAGAGAGACAAAAGAATGGGTATGGGGAGTTGGAACTCCCCTGCCCGAGTCATAACCCCCACACGCCCTCGACGGCGCGGTAGTACCGTGCCCAGACACGGTAGTACCACCCGGCGCGGTACTTCCGAAGTATCGCACCAGAGCGGTAGTACCGTGCTGTGGCGCGGTAGTACCGTGCCTCCCAAAGCGGTAGTACCGCGGCCAGACGCGGTAGTACCGTGAGCTCAAGAAGATGCACGTTTTGAGCACACGAAAAACTGGATCTTTGCACAAAACACTCCGAGCCAACACGACACCACAAGACCACGCAACACACAAAACCAGAAAGGCACATGACAAACGAACCAACCACGAGACACCACCTCTCCAAAAGAGAGGGCGGTGGCCATAGCCACCTATGTTTGAGTCAATTGGTATGGCACCGTGAAGAATTATCCTTGGGTCCATGATCAAAACTCGTCTTTGAAGCACAAGTACCATCAAACATGGCTAATGTGAAAGACTTGATTGATTTATGCATAATGGGGGGAGGGAGAGTTCATTGAGAGAACATCACTCCCCCTATGTCCATGCCTACATCTAAATAGGACAACACGTTGAGTATGGTGGGGTGTGCAAGGGTTCAAGCAACATTGCTCGAATCGATGATATTTAGCTCATGCCTTAACTCGCGAAATCTTGCTTCATCCAAGGGCTTCATGAAGATATCTGCAAGGTTATCATGAGTGTTGACGTAGTTGAGCTCGATCTCTCCTCGCCTAATGTGATCCCGGATGAAGTGATACCGGATCTCAATATGCTTCGTCTTGAAGTGTTGCACCGGGTTGAGAGAGATCTTGATGGCACTTTCATTATCACACCAAAGAGGCACTTTGTCACAAGTGACACCGTAATCCTTTAAAGTTTGCCTCATCCATAGGAGTTGAGCACAACAACTACCGGCGGCAACATACTCCGCCTCAGTGGACGAGAGAGACACACAACTTTGCTTTTTGGAAGACCAACTTACCAAAGAGCAACCAAGGAATTGGCACCCTCCGGAAGTGGACTTCCTATCCACTTTGTCTCCCGCCTAATCGGAATCCGAGTACCCTACAAGCTTGAAGTTTGATCCTCTTGGGTACCATAAGCCAAAGTTTGGGGTATGAGCCAAATATCAAAAGATTCGTTTAACCGCCACATAGTGACTTTCCTTAGGTGCGGCTTGAAACCGTGCACAAATTCCCACACTCAACATGATGTCCGGTCTAGATGCACAAAGGTAAAGCAAGGATCCAATCATGGAATGATATACCTTTTGATCCACCACTTTACCATTGGGATCTAAGTCAAGTTGGCACTTGGTGGGCATTGGAGTGGAAGCCGGCTTGACGTCACTTAGCTTTAATCTCTTGAGCATGTCTTGAGTGTATTTGGATTGATTGATGAAGGTTCCTTCTCTTCTTTGCTTCACTTTGAACCCTAGAAAGAACTTCAACTCTCCCATGGAGGACATCTCGAACTTTGAGGTCATGAGAGCGGCAAATTCCTCATTGAAAGCTTTGTTAGGGGAACCAAAGATAATATCATCAACATATAATTGGCACACAAACAACTCCCCTTTGACCTTCTTAGTAAAAAGAGTGGGGTCGATTAGCCCAACTTCAAAACCACGATCTTGTAACAACTCGGTAAGGTGGTCATACCACGCACGTGGGGCTTGTTTAAGGCCATAGAGTGCCTTATCGAGTTGATACACATGATCGGGAAAGTAGGGATCCTCGAACCCGGGGGGTTGCTTGACGTAAACCAATTCATTAATAGGACCATTAAGAAAAGCACTCTTCACATCCATTTGATGTAACTTAAAGTTGTGATGAGAAGCATATGCAATCAACATGCGAATGGATTCAAGACGAGCAACGGGAGCAAATGTTTCACCGTAGTCGATACCCTCGACTTGGGAGTAGCCTTCTGCTACCAAACGAGTCTTGTTGCGAATGATGATCCCATGGGCATCTTGCTTGTTCTTAAATATCCACTTGGTTCCTATGACATTGTGATTCCCGATCGGTCTTGGCACCAATCTCCACACTTTGTTGCACTCGAAACTGTTGAGTTCTTCATGCATGGCATTGAGCCAATCCGGATCTTCTAGCGCCTCATAGACCTTGTGGGGTTCCACACAAGAGACAAATGCGTGATGCTCACAATAATTTGCTAAGTGTCTACGAGTGCTTACCCCCTTTCTTAAGCTTCCAAGCACATTCGTCATGAGATGATCCTTGGTGGAGAGCTTGGAAGAAACCTTGGCGGCACGACGCTCTAATTCCTCCTCGGTGGTGAGTTGAGGAGCGGTTACTTGATCATCTTGAGCGCCGTCATGAACTTGTTCTTGATCTTGAACTTGCTCGGGGGAGAGAACTTGACCTTGGGCATCACTTGGTGTGTCCACACCTTCTTGAGTATGATCTTGCCCTTGGTCATGTTCTTGAGGATGAGAGCCTCCATGTTGTTCTTCGGAAGCGTGTGGGCCTTGGGTTGGTGATGGCTCCACTTGAGTGGAGCTTTGTCCTTCTCCTTCGGCCACAAGGTGTTCCTCAATGGGTAGGATAAAGCCAACACCCATTCTTCTTATGGCTTGGGGAGGAATTTCATCACCTACATCACAAGTGCCACTTTGCTCCACTTGGGAGCCGTTATTCTCATCAAACTCCACGTTACACGTCTCCTCAATAAGTCCCGTGGATTTATTGAGGACACGGTAAGCATGAGAGTTTGTAGCATAGCCAACAAATATACCCTCATAAGCTTTAGCCTCAAATTTAGACAACCAAACACCTTTCTTGAGAATGAAACACTTACACCCGAATACCCGGAAGTACTTGAGGTTGGGCTTGTTACCGGTGAGTATCTCGTATGGAGTCTTGTTCGAGCCCTTGCGGAGATAGAGCCGATTGGATACATGACATGCGGTGTTGATGGCTTCGGCCCAAAAGTTGTACGGAGACTTGAACTCCGCCATCATGGTCCTTGCCGCATCCATCAACATCCGGTTCTTCCTCTCCGCAACACCGTTTTGTTGAGGGGTGTATGGTGCGGAATATTGATGCTTGATTCCCTCATCACTAAGAAATTCATCCAAGGTGCAGTTGTTGAACTCGGTGCCGTTGTCACTTCTTATTGTCAAGATCTTTGCATTGTGTTGACGTTGTGCTTCATTTGCAAAGTCAATGACGGTTTGTTGGGTCTCGCTCTTCCTCTTGAAGAAATACACCCACGTGTACCTTGAGTAGTCATCCACAATCACCAAGCAATACTTCCTACCTCCAAGACTATCGAAGGATGGAGGCCCAAAGAGATCCATGTGAAGGAGCTCCAAAGGCCTCTTTGAATAAATGATAGTCGTGGGAGGGTGAGCCTTCTCATGTAGCTTTCCTTCGATACAGGCACTGCAAGCACGATCTTTAGCAAAACTAACATTCGTTAGTCCACGGACATGGTCCCCCTTGAGGAGACTTTGCAAAGATCTCATATTGACATGGGCTAAACGGCAATGCCAAAGCCATCCCACATCAACTTTAGCCATTAGGCATGTCGCGGTCTTAGTGGGTCGCTCCGAAAAGTTAATCACATAGAGACCGTTCTCGACATGCCAAACAAAAGCTACTTTAAGAGTCTTGCTCCACAAGAGGGCCACGGTATCGATATCAAAGAAAGTGGCAAAGCCCATGATAGCAAGTTGACGAACGGAAAGTAAATTGTATGCAAGGGACTCAACAAGCATGACCTTCTCGATCGTGAGATCATGAGAGATGACCACCTTGCCAAGTCCCAATACCTTAGAAGATGAGGCGTCACCCCACTCGACATTGGTGGGCATAGATGGAACTTTGTGCACATCCACCACCAAGTCCTTGCTTCCGGTCATATGATTTGTAGCTCCGCTATCGAGCAACCATGATCCACCACCGGAAGCAAACACCTACAAGAGATCAATGCTTGGTTTTAGGTACCCATTTTGTAATGGGTCCTTTGATGTTAGTAACAAGGGTCTTAGGAACCCAAATAGACCATTCAATGTACTCATGAAGAGAACCAACAAATTTGGCATAAACATGCCCATCACTAGCACTACATAACACATAAGAAGGGTTAAAATCGCCGGCTTTGTTGAGAGGGGTGACATTGCCCTTCTTGACATTGTTCTTCTTCTTCTCCTCGGGGGCACTCTCTCCCTCCCTCACAAAGGTTTGCATGAGGGGAGGAGGTCGTGTGGTCTTGTCATTCTTCTTCTTGTTCTTGGAGTCGGGCACGTACCCAACCCCTTCCTTGGCCACACCTCCCTTTTGGTTGATCAAGAGATCGTTGAGATTCTTCTTGCCTTGTATGCAAGTCGCAAGACCTCTCTCAAGTTGCTCCTTCAACTTCGCATTTTCCTCAACAAGATGTATATGCTCACAACACGGGTTAGTAGCATTTGCATTATCAATTAAAACCATATGAGGAAAAGTTGCTTTCTCCTTAGTTAGCTTCACTTGGAGTTGATCATGAGACTCCTTGAGACTAGCGTGAATACCCTTCAAGGCCTTGTGGGCCTTGTCAAGTATATCAAACTCCTCTTTGAGTCTAGCAAGATTAACCCCGAGTTTGGCCTTCTCGGAATTTAGCACACGAGAAACAATGAGGACATGATCATAATCTTTCTTTAACTTAGCATGATCAACGTTGTGTGACTCCTCAAGAGCCAAACGAAGACCATGCTCTTCCTCAAGAGCATTGGAAAGATACAAAATCTCATCGGCATAGTCACGACTATGCCCTTCCATCTTAGAGATGGTGTCTTCGTGAGCCTCGATCATGTCATTGGCTTCACCAAGTTGTTCCAAGAGAGCAACAAAGTGCTTCTTGGATTTTCCCTTGAGTTTTCCCATAAAGGCCTCAAACTCGTTAGCCTCCACATTAGCTCCCTCAAGTTCATTAATGCTATTCGTCGGGGAAGGATGATTAATGATGGTAGTTTTGATGTTGGAGGTTACCTTGTTGGTGGCTTTAGCCATGAGGCACTTGGCGGTGATGCTCTCGTTGGGTGAGTCGAAGAGAGACACCCGTGACGTTGTTGCAATGGCAATGGAGGCCATGGCAACCGACTCACCATCTTCATCATCGTCATCATCCTCATTGTACTCTTCTTGCACAACCAAAGCCTTGGGAGGAGTCTTCTTGGTGAAGTTGTTCTTGCTGGGGAATGACTTGGCCTTGTCCTTTCGGATGAGCTTGCCACCATTGTCTTCCCTCTTCTCATACGGGCATTCCGCAACGAAATGACTCATGTTGCCGCAATTGTAGCAAGTCCTTACACGTTGCTTGCCCCTTGTGCCACTCGAGTTGCTTTTGCTAAAGTTTGGCCTCGAGTTTTTCTTGCTCCAAAATTGCCTTGAAGCAAGTGCCATGTGTTCATGATATGCATACTTCGTATCTTTGGGGTTGCTCTCCTCTTCTTCCTCTTCTTCTTCTTCCACGATGAGCTTGGCCTTCAATGCAAGGTTAGGCTTCTTTGCCCGTTGAGAATGGAGCACAACATTGTTGGCGGTCTTGTCCAAAATGTTCATGGCCACAAACTCATCCAACACTTCGCTTGAGGTCAAAGTGTGGAAGTCCGGTCTTTGACGAATGACGGAGGACATGGCCTTGTGATAGGGCATCATTGCCTTGAGGAATTTGTGGTTGATCCAATTGTCATCCGTGTCCTTGCTCCCGTGATCTCGTAGTGAGACCGCGAGTTTGGTTACTCTCCGATAAAGCTCACGAGGTTCTTCATCTTCTTCCATTGCAAACTCATCGGCCTCATCTTGTACAACTTCATAATTGGAGCATTGAATGCTTGCGCTTCCCCGGTAGAGAGAGACAACACAATGCCATGCATCTTTGGCCAAGGCGAAGGGACGAAGATGAGGTAGGTCTTCGGGTGGAATTGCATCTTGAATGATGAAGAGAGCATTCTCATTGAATTGATTATCCGCGGCTTCTTGAGGAGTGAAGTTGCTTGGATCATGCGGATAAAAACCTTCTTCTATGATTCTCCAAAGGTTAGTGTTCACATGATTTAAATGATGTTTAAAGCGGTAAACCCAAGAATCAAAGTCCTCATTTTTCACAATCTTAGGGGGAGGACCGGCATGATTCAAATGAGTTGAAGGAACCGGCCCACCATAAACAAGTGGTGGTTCCACATGGGCAAAGATGTCGGTGCCATTCTTACCACTAGAAAAAGGAGCCTTTTCACTACTAGCTTCCCCCTTGTCGGGGATAGCATCCGTCACCTTGTTGGCGGGGTCACCCACTTTCAACGGTGCGGTGGATAGTTTAAGCCCCTCAAGAAATTTAGTAAACATGCTTTCAACTTCGGTCGTCATGGAGGTTTTCAATGTCTCCAAGGCCACATTGAACTCCTCACGAGAGACCGAGGTTCCCCCGTCGCCCGTAGACGAGATCGGATTCACAACGGAGTGTTCCTCCACACCGTCTACGGTATCAACCATACTCTTTGGATGGTAAAGTCCTTAATAAAGAGACGAGGCTCTGATACCAATTGAAATGATCGATATGGTTGACTAGAGGAGGGGGGGTGAATAGGCAACTAACAATTTTTAGCTTTTCTTTAGCAATTTAAACTTTGCATCAAAGTAGGTTGTCTAGATATGCAACTAGGTGAGCAACCTATAATATGCAACACGGATAGGAACACAAGCAAGCAAGATATATGAAACAAATAAGCTTCCACAAGTAAAGGCACGAGATAACCAAGAGTGGAGACGGTGGAGACGAGGATGTGTTGCCGAAGTTCCTTCCCTTTGAGAGGAAGTACGTCTCTGTTGGAGCGGTGTGGAGGCACAATGCTCCCCAAGAAGCCACTAGGGCCACTGTAATCTCCTCACGCCCTCACACAATGCGAGATGCCATGATTCCACTATTGGTGCCCTTGGAGGCGGCGACCGAACCTTTACAAACGAGGGTTGGGGCAATCTCCACAACTCAATTGGAGGCTCCCAACGACACCACGAAGCTTCACCACAATGGACTATGGCTTCGCGGTGACCTCAACCGTCTAGGATGCTCAAACACCCAAGAGTAACAAGATCCGCAAGGGATTAGTGGGGGAATCAAATATCTCTTGGTGGAAGTGTAGATCGGGGCCTTCTCAACCACTCCCGAGCAAATCAACAAGTTTGGTTGGCTAGGGAGTGAGATCGGGCGAAAATGGAGCTTGGAGCAATAATGGAGCTTAGTGGTGGAAGAGGTGAGTCAACAGGGAAGAAGGGGACCCCTTATATAGTGTGTGGAAAAGATCCAACTGTTACCCACCAACCAGCCCGCGGCCAGCGGTACTACCGCAAGGCCGTGCGGTACTACTGCTTGCAACCAAGCGGTACTACCGCACGGCTGTGCGGTACTACCGTACCGACCCACAGTACTGCCGCAACCCCAGCACAGAACCGATAAACAGACGTACAGGAGCTGGGGGCGGTACTTCCGCACGCGCGGTACTACCGCGCCCCCCATGCGGTACTACCGCGAGGCAAAAATCCTAGCCAGGGGAGAAGGGAAACTTCCGTGCCTACTTCCGCAAAGAAACGGAAGTAGCAAAAACCCGACACAGTAGTACTGCCGAGGGGCGGTACTACTGCCTGACTGCATAGCGCGGTACTACCGCTCGGCGAAAGTGGTACTACCACGGTAGGTGCGGATGTAAAAAATTACATCCGCTCCTACTACCGCAAAGGGGCGGCACTAGCCTGGTGGGCAGCGGTAGTGCGGCTCCAGGGGAGCGGTACTACCGCGGATGCCTACGGTACTACCGTTGACCTGGAAGAAGTACTACCGCAACCAACAACGGTAGCCAGACAAGGGAGGCAAGAAAACGAAGGAAGCTCCAAGGAAGGAGGGGATAAGAAGGAGACTTGTACGTGATGATTCCACCCAAACCTTTCCAACGCGGACCCCCTCTTAATAGTACGGCTTTCCTACGACTCAAATCCACCAAAAAGAAACATAGAAAAGACGCCGTCTTCGTCAATCTTCGAGGGGCACCCAATCGTCTTGTGCCTAGCAAAGAAGTGTTTGGAATACTCATGGCACACGATTAGTCCGCAAATGCGTTGTCATCAATCACCAAAACACTTAGGGATAAATATGTCCTTACAACTTCTTTTCCCGCTACTGACATTGTATGTTCAATCCAACCCTGCACTTTACTCCACAGATAGTCCTTCAGATATTTAAAAGCCCCATTCTTTGAAGTCCCCACATCAGAAGGCATTCCCAAATATTTTGCACTTAAAGTTTATTTGGAACATTTAATAATTCCTTTACCTCCTCTCTGATGCTTTCCGGGCATCCTTTGCTGAAAAAGATCGTGGATTTGTCATGGTTTATACGTTGACCCGAAGCTTGGCAATAACTATTCAGCAACTGGTTTATCTCATTAGCCCCACCAACACTAGCCCTGAAAAACAACAGGCTGTCATCTGCAAATAGTAAATGGTTTACAGGTGGTGCCGTCGGGGCCACCTTGATTCCATTTAGGTTGGATGACTCGTCAATAGATTTTAGGAGGCACGAAAGGCCCTCTGCTGCTATCAAGAATAGATAGGGGAAATGGGATCTCCCTGACGAATACCACGTGAAGGTTTAAACTCTTGCAATTTCTTCCCATTGAACAAAACAGAGAATGTGACAGATCTTACCATGCTCATAATGATATTTACCCATCTCTTAGAAAAACCTAGTTTCAACATTATTGCTTGAAGGTAATCCCACTCAACTCTATCATAAGCCTTCATCATGTCTAGCTTCAATGCACAACTTCTATTTCTCTTGGCGGAGTTTCGCTTCATAAAATATAAGCACTCATAGGCTGTGATAATATTATCAGTGATGAGGCGCCCAGGCACAAAGGCAGATTGCTCCTCTGAGATTATGTCAGGCAGTACCAATTTTAATCTATTGGATATGACTTTGGAGGCAATCTTGTATAGCACGTTACATAAGGATATCGACCTGAATTGTGACGACAGAATGGGATTTTTTACCTTAGGTATTAAAACCAAGATTGTGTCATTTATGCTCCCTGTAGATTCAGTCCATTAATAATCTGAAGGACCGCCTGTGTGACATCCTCGCCACAGACCTCCCAGTGACGCTGAAAGAAGTGAGCGGGGAACCCATCCGGCCCCGGTGCCTTGGTCGGAAACATCTGAAACAATGCAGTTTTAACCTCCTCGTCAGTGTACCCGGTGTTAAGGATATCATTCATCGCCGGTGTGACTTTGACAGGGACCGTATCAAGTACTCTCTCCATATCATGAACTCCCTCCGACGTATATAATTCCTTATAGAAGTTTGTTGCTGCCTCCTCCATCTCATTCGCATCCTCTGTTACTCGGCCATCAGGAAGTTGCAAGGCTTTGATTTGATTCTTCCCGCGACGCCTGCTGGCTCTCATGTGAAAATAGTACGTGTTTTTATCACCATGCGCCAACCATTCGATCCGAGCTCGTTGCCTCGAGAGGATCTCCTCCCGATGAAATAACTCTACTAGTCTGTCACAAATCTTTGTCTCAGTGCGTGAAGGCCCCGTCCTGCCCGGGCTAGCGCGCAGACTAGCCAGATCTCCCTGCAGCTTCTTAATTTCCCGCTTCACATTGCCAAAGACCTCTCTGTCCCAAACTAATAAATCATCTGATACTGCCTTCAGTCTCTCTTTAATATTATCCACCGTACCACAGCGCTCCTGTCCCCATGCAAGTCCGACAGCCACAGGCAGCTCCAGATGGGACTCCCATGCACATTCATATTAAAGACTTTGGTCCCACTTTGCATGCATGCATATCCAGCTTTAAATGGATTGGTACGTGGTCTGAGCATGTCGCATTTTCATGAACCACTTCAGCATACGGGTGGGCTATAGACCACGCCTACGTTGCCACACATCGATCCAGACGCACTCTGGTAAAAGAGCCTCCAACAACTTTCTTCTCAAATGTCCGTGCATTCCCTCTGAATCCGATATCTACCAGACCACAAGTGTCCAAAGCATCCCTAAACCCATCCATCTGGGCTTGGCTGCGATTCCCAATGCCATCGTGATCATGAAGATGTAGAACCTCGTTAAAATCACCAATGGCCATCCAAGGCCTTGAGCTAGCACTTGCAATCCCCCTTAATGTATCCCAAGTCATATATCTCTCTTTAACTTGAGCTTCTCCATAAACAAAGGTTATTCGGCTGGGAGTATTACAAAGATCATCAACTTCAACATCAATGTGATACTTGGAGTAACCAATAACTTCCACTTTTATTATATCATTCCAAAAAATTCCTAAGCCACCACTTCTACCAGAACTACTTACAGCAAAGCTTTTATTGAAACCTAATGAACCAGATAAATTCTCCACCCTAGAACCCTCAATTTGTGTCTAAAGAATACATAGGATGGATGGGGTAAGACGCTTCGTCAGAACACGAAGCTCATGAATTGTCGCAGGGTTACCCGCCCCACGACAATTCGAGCATAAGATACTCACTGGTTCCGGCGGTCCTCCACCATGGAGGCCGCCTCTTCAGTCAACGTGGTTGTGTCCAGTGCCACCCCTTCATCATTTTTCAGTTTCTTTCTGTTTGCACTCTTCTGTGGTGTCCCTCCCCCACCAGAAGTACTCACTCCACCTCCTTCGAAATGAGTCGTGATTACTGCTGTGTTTCCCCTTGGAACAAGGGCTATGTTAGGATCTGGAAGTTCAGTGCCAGTACCCCTCGAACTTGAATCATCAGCTATCCTCTTCCCCAGCAACAACATCTCCTCCTTCTGCTTTTCGTTCTCCATTACAGGACCTATGCCATCGTCCGTTACTTTCCTGGCGTTGTGTCTCCAACTCTGTGTCCCGTCGTAACCTACCAGTTCCATCCGCTCCCCCTGTAATGGTGGAGGGATGCTTCCCCCACTACCATCTAGCTCATTTGTCTCCTGATCAGGTTCCGCACCATTATCCTCATGCCTCATATTCTGGCCACGACCAGAAAACATGTTGCCTCTCCTTCCTCGGCCTCGGCCTCGTCCTCCTGCATGTTCCTACCCATCTCTGAAGTTAGAACCACCCTGTCTGCTTCCTCTAGCTCCCGTTATGCCTTTGGACGCTAATATAAAGGGTCCCCATTCAAATTTTGTTTCATCGTGTTCCCCTGAACCACACTCTTCATACCAGTGACCCATCTGGCCACACTCATAACAGAAAGTTGGGAGCTTCTCATATTTCACACCGTATGGCTCAGTTTCCCCCACTTTCGTGATTTTTACAACCCTAGTTAGCTTTTTGCTAACATCCAACTTCACCTTGACTCTTATGAACTCACCAACGAAGCCGTTTGGCAGCGTCACTTGTACTTCCTGAACAACGCCAATGCGAGTAGCTAAATTCTCCAGAAACTTCTTATTTCTTAACACTCCGTCCGACAGTTTGTGAATTTGGGCCCATGTTTCTAATCTGTCTAGCTTCACTTTCTCAGGCTTGGTAAATCCATCATACTCTGCCAGGATTAAAGCATAACCCTTAAAATCCCACGGACCTTTGTGCATGGCCTTGTTCCAGTCCCCCAGACAGTTAAACTATATGGTGAAAAGGTTAGGGTTTACCCTCCTCCAAACTACCGGCTGAGCCGAGTTCCAGGCAGCTCGCATGTCACCAATTAGAGCGCTCTGACTAAAGGATTTTTCTGTCAAAAGTCGCCCAATCGCTAACCACTTAGTCCTGACTTCATCCGCATCGATCTCATCCTCCCACACCAGATCATCGAGTTCATCATCTTGCGGGGTGAGGCGATCTAACATGTCAGTAGCTCCATCCGCCCCCATCCGGGGCATACTCTCCTCCGCCTGGCTGCTCATGTCGCTGTAGAAAACGACCCAAGAAGAGCAAATCCTCTCGAAACCCTAGTTTCTGCTCCCACCAAGGCTGGGTAGGCAAACTAGTCGCCCCCTGGTTCAGCCCGAGCATAGAGAGGAGACAAGGAGGGTAAGGAGGGAGAAAGCAGAAACGGATCTCAGCCGGAGGAACAAAACTCACGGCGACGAGCACCGGAGGACTAGAAAACCCTAGGCCGCCGCCACAGGGGAAACACCACAGGGGAATCATGATATTAAATAGTAATCCACATATCCATCTTCCACTCCGTCCAACCACCATAAAATTAAGCCTGGTCCAGCCCAAAAATCATTCACAAAGGCCGAGCCTTTAAATTCTTGGAGGTTTCATCCGATGTGCCTCGTGTCGAGAACTAACTACAAAAGTGACACATAAGAGCTATATCTTGCTTATTGCGAGACAGACGAAGCTATTGCCAAAAGGGGCATTCTATCTAGGCCGTCAATTAGCCCCCGGTTTTGGAACTTTCTAATTGGTTTTGGGTGATTTGAGAAGCATTTGATGTGTTTTTTCCTATTTCTCTGTTGGTTTTCTGTTCTATTTTTATTTTTCGTTTTTCTTTCTGATTTTTTGTTCTATTTTATTTTTTCAAATTCATAAATTTTCATCCTCCTGGTTTCGTGCACATTTTTTACCAGTCATGAACATTTTCCAAAGTTGTGCAAAAAATATTTTACATTTCATGAAAAAATTTATATGTATATTATTTAAATACTCTGAACAATTTATTTATATTTTATGAAAATGTATTATATTTGTGCAAACATTTTTTTATATTTCCATGAACATTTTTTAAACATATGACGTTTTATAAGTGTTGTGAACAATTTTTAAATTGCACAAACTGTTTTATATGTTTTGAATTATTTTTTAAATTTGCATGAATAAATTTTGACAGTTTCATGATCATTATTTTAAAAATGAAAAGAAAATTTTGTAAAAGAAATGGAACATATTGTTTTTTTTTTTAGGGAATGCCATCATGGCTCACTTTATTAACTTGGCAATAAGGTTACATCGTTCACTAACACATTAACAATTTTTGGTTAAATGACTAACAATTTTTGAAATGTAACAAATATTTTTTAAATGTATGAACATTTATTTATAACTGCACGAGGAGTTTAAATTTTGATGAACTTTTTTCCGGGTGCATGAAACATTTTTAAACTACATGAAACACTTTTTTGAACTTCAGGAGCAATTTTTCAAAATTACATAAAAATAACATATTTTGCTAAAACATAAATTTTTATGAATATAAAATATTAAATAAATAAAAACTAAAGGTGGAAAAAAGGGGGGAAAAGAAGAAAAAACGTGCGTACTTTAAGCTGTATAATGGGTAAGGTGAGAGCTAGGCGAGCGGAAACTTGGTCTCAACCCATTTAAGGTGCGCTATAGGCGAGCATCTCACACGTCTTGCAATGAGCAAGGGCATAGACGCTCCCAACAGTAACCAGCTTGCAATGCACCAGAGATACGCCCACCCTACTTGTTTTATTCGTTTTAGAACACCACCTCATATATTAATTAACCAAAGCACGTGTTACAATCGTTCATTACAGGGTTCACCACACAAGGCAGTACATCATTAACAAGAATCCCATCCACTCTATTATCAAAACTAAACTTAGCTATTAGATGGGCCACCTCATTAGCCGAACGCCTAATCTTCGACACTCTGAAGCTATCCATTAGCTTAGAAATACTCCATGCTTCTTTCTTCAGATCGTGCAAAGCTGGTCTATCATCAAATTTGTTTGAAAAAATTGCCGCAACAAAAGTGCAGCCAGTCTCTAAAATTATAGGAGAATGAAGTGTCATACCTATATAGAGACCAACAATGCAAGCTCGGAGTTCCGCTTTCTCCATGCTACTACACCTCCCAATGTAGTCCCATGAAGAGATCAAGAATTTGCCAGCAAAATCTCTAGCCACCACACCCACACTTGCCGTGCTAATACTTTCCACAAAACTAGCATCGACATTAATTTTGATATAACCTGAAGGCCTAAGAACAAATCAACGGTTGCATGGTTAGGGAAATGGTGGTACTCCTAGCCCAAAAATCAAACTACAAGTTTGACGCTTCAATGTCTCGTATTACGGATTATTGTTTCAATGAGATGTGACATTTTTATCGAGAACGAGGCACGTATAGTGACTTGGTCAGTCTTGAAATGTTATAGGTTACTCTTTCTCATGTAAGCCGAACCGCGACACTCAGACATGCCGAGTACCGCCAAACTAATCTGCCGTTGTCTACCCTGCCTAGTGCCTACCACTGCTTGCGCCCACGAGAAGCGCTATAACGTTGTCGATGGTATATGCCGCCACATGCGCCTAGTAGCAGTTCGGAGCGATCGATTGATGAGGGCATCATTCGAGGGCTTACCGTAGGGCTTTGCCTGGTGCTACTTTGCTGCTCAATCAGGGGTATTATGGAATATCGCAAACTCGCTATTCAAGAGATTATTCTAGGTCATCCCATTGACCATTGACCATGTTCTCAAAACTATGCTACTACATATTTTTTTCAGCACTGCCTACCCTTGGGGAAAGCGAAGGACAAGATAACTTTCGAGTAAGTGTTGCGTCATTAAGGAAGCACATTCCATCATCGGACACACCCCTCCATAGCACAAGTTCGGACCAAGCCATAGTCCTTTTTGCTTTTGTTTGATATATAATTCTGCTCCTTGCTGCCGTGGAGTTTGATATATAATTCTGATACTTTTGCTTTTGTTCATGTAAGCTCGGATGAAAGTAAAAATGAAAAAGATAGTGAAAAAATTCTGTGATTTCATCATGCAAATCATGTGAAACACACATCAATATTTGTTGCCCCATTTTTGTTAGAATTCTTTATTTTTTTGGATTTTACTATTCACCTGCGCTCACATGAGCTCGAGCTAAGAAGAGGACTTTCGCTGTACCGCAGCCTTATTTTATTTCAGCCACTTGTTTTTCTTTTTATTTTGCTTGTAATTTTGAGCTTTGTATGATTTTTGTGGCCTACTATTGGTTGGCTTTAGTTTAAAGCTGCACGCTGTTTGTGCCTCTTCTGTGAGGATCATTCTCTCGTGCCCTCCATGAGGAGGCCACCGCTGATAAACGAAACACATTTTTTTCTTTACTATAAATGAAACACATTCTAAACTATAGATACATCCTCTTCCGATGATCATGGCCTCCTGTGTACGTCGAGCCATCGGCCGGGTGTTTCAAGAACTCGGTGCAGGCATAGCACCTCGTGAAGTCAAGACTTTTTCTATAGCCATGTCTAGGAGGATCAACACAGTAGTAATGATAACCACCTGAGGAACAAATGGTAAACTCCATTCAGTGTCAGCATATATAGCAACAAACATCATCAATTAATGTGGACAGTATTCTCAAGATTCCGCAGGCTTACCTTCGCATAATGAATCCAGGGGAACGCAACAGCGTACTTGCAGGATCTCTTCGCCGACCTGTCCGCAGTCCTCTATCTCGGCGAAAAAGAGCGTCCTCTTATCCTTGCGCTCTGCGACGAAATTTAGGTGCACAAACGAATCTCTGTTCTGCCAGAAAGAATCGGAAAGCAATGTCTCACATAACTCAAACTTCACCTGCAAATTGGGCAGAGAGAGGGAAGAGAGAAAATTCAGTATAAATAAATGTGCCCAGCTATATGTTGAGCATTGTCACAATAATGTGGCGCACGTAATTGGTTTAGATTTAGTTTGATCAGGTCTACCAGAATCCGCTAGAGCAACTGAACCACTTCCACAATTGCACTTACAAACGACAGACCTAAATAAGATAATCAAACGCAACCCTAAAGGGAACCGAATATCCGGAACAAAGAAGCAACACTAGAAGAACCGCATTTGTAGAAGCAAGAATGCGGAAGCCGTAATGCATTCACAAGTATGTTTACAGTTACACGCCAGAAAATACAGATGGATCAACAAAAACTTTGCAATGGAGTTGGCTGCTAATTCTTCTAGCTGGATTAACACGAATTATTATCAGTATAGCCATTAAAGGCTGATCGAAGTGGAATAGAGAAATTCTGTAATCATGAAAAGGCTCCTTAAGTTTAGTTGAAACACTCATAAATTGCGCTAAAGTATCTTGAAACACCCAGTCTGTGTGGCTCATGGTACTAGTTAGTGATCCTAATTTAATATTTTCAGGAAGCAAGTCCTCCCAGATATGAGCTTAGGCTCCTATTTAATTCTACTGTAGGGATTTCCCTTAAAGTTGTCTTTCAAAAACAAAATTTAATATTTCCTGGCACGGAACACAACACTGACTTGTACTGTATGCAGTTTACAAGCTCCTACCAAATAGCAAATGGAAGGTAGGAAAATGGCTATACCTTTTTCCTCTTGTTGAAACTCGCTAAGGCCAGTTCTGACAGATAAATTTCTTGCCTAGTTGCCTCTCGCTTGATTATCTTGGCTTCCATTTCTTCTGCTGTGACACTCTTGCAACTACAATGAGAGAAACGAATTACATTAAGCTACCAAATAAGATATTTCCGAATTTCTGATTTCAGTACGTGAAAATATACACCAGTGGACTAAGACCTCATTCCCCTGCTTAGAGTTTGCTCCCACATTGAAGCATAGAACTTAGGGGAAAAAGACAATCAAGTTCAAACAAAGTAATAGAAAAGGAAAGGAAAAATCGGCTCGTGAACAACCTGATTTCTAGCATTTGACAAAAACTGAACAAAATAGCAAACTTCCCTGATACCATTGTGAAACGCTGGTAATTTCTGAAAACATACTCTGCTAAATGTAGCAAATATCTATTGAAATGCCAGGGACAGAATTGCCGCAATATTACCCACCCATCTTCCACTACACGTACGACTAAAACCTCCCACTCCCCATCCAGAGCAAAAGGTACTTCTGTTACTACAATTTACAGGCAGTATTCCTCATAAAGATTACCGTATTTCCTCAACTTGGGCGGAGTTGTCGAAGATGCACCCGTCGTTCTCGTCCACGTACAGGCTGCCGTGTTCATGGATGTAGTTCCTCATAAAGACATCGGTCCGAGCCATTGCCTTGTAGAACCGTGCGTTTGCGTCGTCGCTCTCCTTGTCCTCCAGCGCGGCTATCTCCTCCGGCGAGATCGGGTCCCCGATGTCCTTGGCGGTGGCCACCGGTGTGCGGTACTTGCCGGACGGGCTATCCGGCGGGATCAGGACAGGGGATGGCCACGGACGGTTGAGCACGGCGCGCACTGGAGACGGAGCGTCGCTGTAGGGGACACGCTGCTTGTCCTTCTCCTCCGCAGCCAACGAGGGTCGATCTTCCGTACTATCCATGACGCCGCCGACGGCTTCGATCGATGGCAACGGATGCAGCGCAGAAGCCGGACGCAGGGGACGTGGCCTTCGAGAGCTGGTAGAGGCGACGCCGGATGCACGAGGAGGACAACGGGTGGATGGAGGTTGAAACAGATCCGTGGCTGAGGGCGGCGCTGGTTCTGGCTCCTACTGCGCTGCCATTGTTCCGTCCAGGAGTAGGACTCCGGATTCTGTCAGAATTGGTTCACCTCGCCTCGAAGACCTCACGAATTGGGAATCCGCGGACGGCGGTCTGGAGGTTTCCTTTTTGGGTCTTTTATAAGAGAAAAGATCTTTTTTTGGTGTTGATACGGCTACCCAGTCCGAAGCCAAAGCCCGACAGCTGGGCCGGGCTTTCTTTTCGCGAGGGAGCTGGGCCGGGCTTGGACTCCAGATTTCGGCTCAAAAGCCCGAAATACTGTGCAATAATAATTTTTCGAGCCAACTTGGGCATGTCTTTTTAGAGTTGGACTTTTCAAAGCTCAGCCCGACAAATGCCCATGTCGTTGGGTGTAAGCAACCCCGACGGGAGCCCCTATTTGACGCGCTCTACGTCAAATTGGCAGCCTGACGCACAGAGAGGGACCTGACTGGGACGGCCCATCGAGCTCTAGCAGGACGAAAAATATAGCAGAAAAAGAGAAAACACGCGACCGAGGAATCAAACCCGAGACCAAGTGCTTAATATCAGGCATCACTAGCCACTCGGGCTAACTAGTACTACTGTTAACAAAGCACCGAAAAGTAGCTATTGTAGCGAATCTAAATTGGTTACTGGGTTGAACATTTTTTAATGTATATTTTCAAAAAGTACCAACATTTCTTGAATTCCTGAAGAAAAAAACCGGAGACAGGATTTTTTTTGAATATGTGAACAAAAAATTGAAAAGGCAGAAAAATAGAACAAAAATATTGTTTTTTGAAAAATATAAACCATTTTTTGAATTTGTGAACAAATTATGAAATTATGAACAAATGTTGGAATCACGAACATTTTTATTTTTTCAACAAATATTTGAAAAGCGGAGCATTTCAAGATAATTGGAACAAAAAACTGAAATCGCAAACATTTTTCAAATTTATGAACAAAATTTTTTAAATGGAATATTTCATGAAATTCCGAACAACTACAAATAGCGAACATTTTTAAAAATTCTTGAACATTTTCTGAAACGCGAACATTTTTTGAAGTTCTGACCAAAATTTGTAATCACGAAATAATGGAACATTTCATGAAATTCTAAAAGAAAAATTGAAATCGCAAACATTTTTTGAAATTATTGAAATTTTTCTAAAATTCGAACAATTTTTTTAATTTCTGACTAAAATTTGAAACCACAATCATACCTGAATATTTTTACAGAACTGAATAAATTTTCAACTTGTGAAGAATAAAAAAGAAACATATTTTGAAATTCCTGTACATTTTTTTGTGCTAGATTTTTTCTGAATATATGAACAAAATTTTAAAGGAGGAAGATTTTTTTAAAATCTGAACAAAATTTGAAAATTTTGAAAAAGTATTGAAAGGGAAGTCAACTTGAAAAAGAAAAAACGAAAAAGAAAAGAAAAAAGAAACATAAAAGAAAAAGAGATAAAAAAATCAAAAAAGGTAAAAAAATCCAAAACAACAACAGGTTCAGGAACCTTCTAGAAGGTTTCCTAAAACCAGAAAAAACCGAAGCTTGAACGTTCTCAAAACCAGGATCCGAGTACACGCTAAACAGCTAACATGGGCCGGCCCATTGCGATCGGTCCCTCCATCGCAGTTGCGAAACGTCGACATCTTGACGCGACGTGCGTCCGTTAGGGAATTCCAACCGCGTCCGCATCAAATTTTGTCTTTCTGTCTTTTCAAAAACTAAATTTTTTAATATAGTACAGAAGCAAGCGCTCATATACATGCGCATATACTCACCCCTATAAACGCACACACGCATATCCTATCCTTATGAGCATCTCCAAAAGACCGAGTCAGCATATCATCTTGAAATTTACGAAGTCACCGCAGGCACCTCGTCGTCGACGAGAACGTCTCCTCCTACTAAATGCGCATCGCCGAAAATCCTGAAATAAATACAAAAATAAGTGCGAGCACCAGGACCTGAAACCTGGTGGGCCGGGGATACCACAATCTCTCTAACCATCCAACCACAGGTTGGTTCACTCAAAAAACTATATAGGCCTTCTTTGGTTCATAGGATAGGAATTTTATAGGAATAGGAAAATCATAGGAAGTGAGATGACATGCATGTCAATTCCTATAGAGAAAGAGATGTCATTTGATGCATAGGATAGAATTTTTTCCATTGAGTCTAGGCTAATGTGTTTTTTTCCTCCAAAACGTGAAAGATTGATTCCTATCCTACATAGGAATAGGAATCCATTCCTACAAACCAAAGGGCTTCAAAGAAATTTTTCCTTTGCAAATCCTATCCTATAGAATTCCTACAAAAATCCTACAAACCAAAGGAGGCCTAATTGAGAAGTATTCTTTTCAAACATCACTTCAACCTCCTCACGTTGCGACAAAGTGGTGCGCTTGTGCGCCACTTGTCGTTACTTGGGAGTTTTTTTTTCTTAGATTTGTTTATTCAGAATGATTTATAGCTTAAATTGTGTGTCCAAATCTTGAATCGTTTTCATCATTGGATTCCTCGCATCGAGATTTTTAAAACTAGATCCCCGTGTTGATAGATTTTGACGATTTTTTTTACAAAACAAGGGACCGGGAGCACATTTTTTCCCTTTGCGAAAGCCGTTTCCGAGAGGCACGACTGCGCCTCTCGCGAAAAAAAAAAGAAAACATATTCTTTTCATTTTCAAGAGGCACGGCCGTGCCTCTCGTGGAAGAAAAAAATACGTTTTTTCGTTTCCGAGAGTCACGGCTGTGCCTCTCGCGGAAGCAAAACCGTGTCTCTCACGGAAAGAAAAAGGAAATTGTGTTTCCTTTTTTTTTCCTAGGCCATGCCTCTCGCGGAAGCAAAAAGAACATGTTTTCTTTTTCAGTTTCCATGAGACACAACCGTGCCTCTTATGGAAGCAAAACTATGCCTCTCGCAATAAAGGAAAAAAGAAAACGTGTTTTTTTGCGTAAATTTTTTGTGTCCAAAAGCTAAGAAAGACCGGTGAAAAACCAAAAAGATGAAAAGAAACCAAAAAAAAGTCCATCTAAAAAGCTGAATATGCATGCAAAAAATAATAAATTTTTTTCGGAGGAAGCGCCCAGAGCGCGACACGTGGCGGCGGCTGGGAGCACGCCACATCCCTAAGTGACTCTTGAGGAGGCCGGGAATGAGTGCTCTTCAGTTAGATGCTCCCTGTCTTCTTAGGGGAAACCACATAGAAGTTGTGGAAACCACCCCTACTTCTTAGTCTCGGACAATTCTGACCCTAAACCTATTTTGTGCGTCGAGAAAGGATCATACTGACTGGGTTAACTCACTCTTTCTCACTGAGTACACGAAGCCACATGGGATATGCATCTCCTTCCTCGATATCTCTCTCGGTCGATCAACCCAATCCCCTCCTCTCACTCTCTTCGCTCACTCATGCACTACCAAGGAAATTGCAGCAGTGCAGAGGAAGCGAACTGCGGAAGCCATTCGGTGTGTGGCAGGGCTCCGACTAGCTCAATCACGTCTGAAACAACCTTTAATCCTGGAGACTGCAAGTACTGGGACAGCTTCAGTTGTAAACACTACCATGAGCAACAGAATCGACCCTGTGCCTACTGCGTTAAGTGGAAGCTGAGAAGTTTGCACACTGCAGTTCATGCTGTCAGAGTATAACCAGCTGGCTCATTATCCGGCACATTTAGCCAGGGTAGAGCGCAGCCATGCGTGCAGCGCGTGTGTCAGCGGTACTCCAGCTACAGACCCGCACAAGCAGAGCAGCAAGGCCCAGGGAGGGGTACAAGGCTGGCCCGTTTGTAACCGGAAGCCCAACTCCAAGGTAACAGGCCCGGAATGGGTAAGCGGCCCAACCACCAGCCGGCTTAAGACTACTTAAGACGCGGAGAGGGGCTACGCTAGGGTTCATCCCGAGACGGATCAGGAACCGGCGGCGGCGGCTCCCTTTACCTTTCTCACTTTCTTCCCCATTCGGCTCCGAGAGCTTGTAATCCGAACCCAATTATTGTACCTGGAGAGTATTGCTACTAGTAGATGCTATCAATTGGTATCTAGAGCCATTTCTCCACCAAATCCGTCGCAGATCTGGCCCCGATTTTTCGTTCTATCATCGAGACGAGGAGGGAGAAGCAGAAGAGGCTCGCCACGAGGCGAAGAAGTTCATGCGGGAGCTCATGGGGGAACTCTGCACCGACATCAAGGGGTCGATTGGCGATCTCAGCGACAAGGTCGACGCCATCCAAGCCTGGAAAACCGAGCTGGAGGCCCGCGTCTCCAATCTGCAGGAGGCGGTGGATGCTCTTCAGAGGGCGGCGCCGGCGTACCAACCCCACGTCGTCATCGACATTCCGGAGGGAGCTGGCAAGGCGGTGGCAAACCCCAAGGCCACCACACCCATGGCGCCATGGAGACCGTCTTCTGGGCCCGTTGGCCACGGCGATCCATGATATGTCCATTTTGCATCATGCTTTTATATCGATATTTATCGCATTATGGACTGTTATTTCACTTTATGTCACAATACTTATGGCTATTCTCTCTTATTTTACAAGGTTTACATAAGGAGGGAGAATGCCGGCAGCTGGAATTCTGGGCTGGAAAAGGAGCAAATATTAGAGACTTATTCTGCGCAACTCCAAAAGTCCTGAAACTCCATGGAACATCTTAAAATAAATAAAGAAAAATCCTCGTCAAAGATGAAGGCCAGGGGGCCCACACCCTGCTCATGAGGGTGGGGCACGCGCCCCCCCTACGGCGCGCCCCCTACCTCGTGGCCCCCCTGGTAGCCCTCTGACGTCCATCTTCTCCTATATGAAGTCTTTCGATGAGAAAAAAATGAGAAGGAACTTTTCGGGACGAGACTCCGCCGCCACGAGGCGGAACCTTGGCGGATCCAATCTAGAGTTCCGACAGAGCTGTTCTGCCAGGGATACTTCCCTCCGGGAGGGGGAAATCATCACCATCGTCATCACCAACGCTCCTCTCGTCGGGAGAGGGCAATCTCCATCAACATCTTCACCAGCACCATCTCATTTCCAAACCCTAGTTCATCTCTTGTATCCAATTCTTGTCTCAAAGTCCGGGATTAGTGCTAGTAGGTTGCTAGTAGTGTTGATTACTCCTTGTAGTTGATGCTAGTTGGTTTATTTGGTGGAAGATCATATGTTCAGATCCTATATGCATATTATTACCCCTCTGATTATGAACATGAATATGCTTTGTGAGTAATTACATTTGTTCCTGAGGACAAGGGAGAAGTCTTGCTATTAGTAGTCATGTGAATTTGGTATTCGTTTGATATTTTGATAAGATGTATGTTGTCTAGCCTCTAGTGGTGTTATGTGAACGTCGACTACATAAAACTTCACCATTATTTGGGCCTAGAGGAAGACATTGGGAAGTAATAAGTAGATGATGGGTTGCTAGAGTGGCAGAAGCTTAAACCCTAGTTTATGCGTTGCTTCGTAAGGGGCTGATTTGGATCCACATGTTTCATGCTATGGTTAGGTTTACCTTAATACTTTTGTTGTAGTTGCGGATGCTTGCAATAGAGGTTAATCATAAGTGGGATGCTTGTTCAAGTAAGAACATCACCCAAGCACCGGTCCACCCACATATCAAAATTATCAAAGTATCGAACGCGAATCATATGAACGTGATGAAAACTAGCTTGACGATATTCCCATGTGTCCTTGGGAGCGCTTTTCCTATTATAAGAGTTTGTTCCGGCTTGTCCTTTGCTACAAAAGGATTGGGCCACCTTGCTGCACTTATTTACTTTTGTTACTTGTTGTTCGTTACAATCTATTTTATCACAAAACTATCTGTTACCACTTATTTCAGTACTTGCAGAGAATACCTTGCTGAAAACCGCTTATCATTTCCTTCTGCTCCTCGTTGGGTTCAACACTCTTACTTATCGAAAGGACTACGATAGATCCCCTATACTTGTGGGTCATCAAGACTCTTTTCTGGCGCCGTTGCCGGGGAGTGTAGCGCCTTTGGTAGGTGGAATTTGGTAAGGAAAAATTTATATAGTGTGCTGAAATTTACTGTCACTTGTTACTATGGAAAGTAATTCTTTGAGGGGCTTGTTCGGGGTATCTTCACCCCGTCCAGTAGAGCAAAGAGTTGCTCCTCAACCTACTGAACCTATTGAAAATGAAACTCCTTTTGAATTTCCTTCGGGTATGATGGAAAAACTGCTAGCTAACCTTTTACAGGAGATGGAACAAAGCATCGTGATGAGCACTTAATATATGTGGATGAAGTTTATGGATTATTTAAGCTTGCAGGTATACCCAATGATGTTGCTAAGAAGAAGGTCTTCCCTTTATCTTTGAAGGGAGACGCATTGCTATGGTATAGGCTATGTGATGATATGAGATCATGGGACTATAAAAGATTGAAGTTGGAATTTCATCAAAAGTATTACCCTATGCTTCTTGTTCATCATGATCACAATTATATATATAATTTCTGGCCTCGCGAAGGATAAAGCATCACTCAAGCTTGGGGGAGGCTTAAATCAATGTTATATTCATGCTCCAATCATGAGCTCCCGAGAGAAATAATTATGCAAAGTTTTTATACTCGGCTTTCTGATAACAATCGCACCATGCTCGATACTTCTTATGCTGGCTCTTTTATGATGAAGACTATTGAATTCAGATGGAATTTATTGGATAGAATTAAACGCAACTTTGAAGATTGGGACCTCGACGAAGGTAAGGAGTCAGGTATGACACCTAAGTTTGATTGTGTTAAATCTTTTATGGACACCGATATTTTCCGTAAGTTTAGCACTAAATATGGACTTGACTCTGAGATAGTAGCTTCTTTCTGTGAATCTTTTGCTACTTATGTTGATCTCCCTAAGGAGAAGTGGTTTAAATATCATCCTCCCTTAGAAGTAAAAGTAGCTGCACCTATTAAAGTTGAAGAAAATACTGTCACTTATAATGATCCTATTGTTCCTACTTCTTATGTTGAGAAACCACCTTTCCCTGTTAGAATAAAGGATCATGCTAAAGCTTCAACTGTTGTTCGTAAAAGCAATATTAGAACTTATACACCTCCTGAGCAAGTGAAAGTAGAACCTAATATTGCTATTGTTAAAGATCTCTTGTTTGATAATATCGATGGGCATGTTATTCAGTTCGAAGGTGAAACTGCTAGAATTGCTAAACCTTGTGCTAAAGATAAACATAGACCTGTGGTAGGCGTGCCTGTTATTTCTATTAAAATAGGAGATCATTGTTATCATGGCTTATGTGATATGGGTGCAAGTGCTAGTGTTATACCACATACTTCATACGAAGAAATTAAGAATGAAATTGCACCTGCTGAGTTAGAAGGTATTGATGTCACAATTAAACTTGCCAATAGAGATACTATTTCACCAATTGGAATTGTTAGAGATGTTGAAGTCTTGTGTGGGAAAACTAAATATCTTGCTGATTTTCTTGTTCTTACTTCTCCGCAAGATAGCTTTTGTCCCATTATATTTGGTAGACCCTTCTTAAATACTGTCAATGCTACCATAGATTGCACAAAGAATGTTGTTACTGTTGGCTTGGATGATATGGTTCATGAGTTTAATTTCTCTAAATTTAGTAAACAACATCATGAGGAAGAATTACCTAGTAAGGATGAAATTATTGGTCTTGCTTCTATTGCTATACCTCCTAGTGATTCAAGATGGCAACAGGGACGAAACCCATCGGGTTTTGCCTTCCCAAACCCATCCCCATGAGAAAATCGTAAACCCGTCCCCGTCCCCATCACCGTCTGCGGGGCTAGTTTTCTGCCCGTCCCCTAAACCCATCGGGTTTCGGGGAACCCACGGGGAACCCACGATAAAATCAAAATATTTAAACAAACATAGTGGCGACAAAGAATAACACTTCAACAACAAAACAAGCACATTTCAGCAGCATAACTTGAGTAAATTTCAACAAAAAACAATAGTAGATGGTTCAACAGCTATATAAGTTCTGAAGTAGAACTAATAGTTCACAAATCACTTTAAAGTTGGAATCATCATGGCATCTTTCACATCTCCAAGCCTCCAAACGACCATCTTCAAATCTTCCAATGCCAAATCAAAGTGCCAAGTACTAGGAAAGATCAAAACTCACTCAAGCTAAAGTTAAACATGAGAAAAATATGCACAAGTCCAAAAACTTTGTCCTTATTCATTGTCAGCATCTATGAGAATCAAATAAGTAGTAACGAACATCTTATGAAATATTGCAACAAGATAATGATAAACTTTATGATGATATGTAAAGAAAGACACACCTTTATATTTGTTTCTTATCCAATCTTGTGAACACATCAAGGCCTCTAAGATTTTGGGGGTAAGATGACTACGGTGATAGAAAAATAATGTAATTTCGCGGGTATTGCCGGGTTTCGGGTTCGGGGACTACCGAAACGGGTGTAAACCCACGAAACGTGTCGGGTTGTATAATGTGCCCAACAATAGCCCCGCGGGGATGAAAAGATGCCCATCCCCGTCCCCTAATAGGGTAAAAACCCACGGGGACGCGGGTTTCGGGGCCCCGTTGCCATCTTGACTGGTGATCCTTTAGAACCCTATTTGCTAGACCATGAAAATGATATGTTCATGAATGAAAGAAGGAAAATAGATGAAGTATTCTTTAAACAAGAACCTATTCTGCAACACAATTTGCCTGTTGAAATTTTAGGGGATCCTCCCCCACCCAAGGGTGATCCCGTGTTTGAGCTTAAACCTTTGCGTCATAATCTTAAATATGCTTATCTTGATGAAAAGAAGATATATCATGTTATTATTAGTGCTAACCTTTCAGAGCATGAAGAAGAAAGATTATTGAAAACTCTGAAGAAGCATCATGCTGCAATTGGATATACTCTTGATGATCTTAAGGGCATTAGTCCCACTCTATGTCAACATAAAATAAATTTGGAAGCAGATGCCAAACCAGTTCGTGAACCTCAACGACGTCTGAATCCTAAAATGAAAGAAGTGGTAAGAAAAGAAATACTAAAGCTTCTGGAGGCAGGTATAATCTATCCCGTTGCTGATAGTGAGTGGGTAAGTCCTGTCCATTGTGTCCCTAAGAAGGGAGGTATTACTGTTGTTCCTAATGATAAACATGAATTGATTCCACAAAGAATTATCATAGGTTATATGATGGTAATTGATTTCCGCAAATTAAATAAAGCTACTAAGAAAGATCATTACCCCTTACCTTTTATTGATCAAATGCTAGAAAGATTATGCAAACATACACACTATTGCTTTCTAGATGGTTATTCTGGTTTCTCTCAAATACCTGTGTCGGCTAGAGATCAATCAAAGACTACTTTTACATGCCCTTTTGGTACTTTTGCTTATAGACATATGCCTTTTGGTTTATGTAATGCACCTGCTACCTTTCAAAGATGCATGATGGCTATATTCTCTGACTTTTGTGAAAAGATTTGTGAGGTTTTCATTCTATGGTTCCTCTTTTGATGATTGCTTGAGCAATCTTGATCGAGTTTTGCAGAGATGTGAAGAAACTAATCTTGTCTCGAATTGGGAAAAGTGCCACTTTATGGTTAATGAAGGTATTGTCTTGGGGCATAAAGTTTCTGAGAGAGGTATTGAAGTTGATAAAGCCAAGGTTGATGCTATTGAAAAGATGCCATGTCCCAGGGACATCAAAGGTATAAGAAGTTTCCTTGGTCACGCCGGATTTTACAGGAGGTTCATTAAGGACTTCTCAAAAATTTCCCGGCCTCTGACTAATTTATTGCAAAAAGATATACCATTTGTCTTTGATGATGATTGTGTAGAAGCATTTGAAATACTTAAGAAAGCATTAGTCACTGCACCTGTTGTTCAGCCACCTGATTGGAACCTTCCCTTTGAAATTATGTGTGATGCTAGTGATTATGTTATAGGTGCTGTTCTAGGGCAAAGAGTTGATAAGAAATTAAATGTTATTCATTATGCTAGTAAGACCCTAGACAATGCTCAAAGAAATTATGCTACTACTGAAAAGGAGCTTTTAGCAGTTGTATTTGCTTGTGATAAGTTCAGATCTTATATTGTTGATTCTAAAGTAACTATTCAAACTGATCATGCTGCTATTAAATATCTTATGGAAAAGAAAGATGCTAAACCTAGACTTATTAGATGGGTTCTCTTGCTACAAGAATTTGATTTGCATATTGTTGATAGAAAGGGAGCCGAGAACCCCGTTGCAGACAACTTGTCTAGGTTAGAAAATATTCTTGATGACCCACTACCTATTAATGATAGCTTTCCTGATGAACAATTAAATGTTATAAGTACTTCTCGTAGTACTCCATGGTATGCTGATTATGCTAATTATATTGTTGCTAAGTTTATACCACCTAGCTTCACATACCAGCAAAAGAAAAAGTTTTTCTATGATTTAAGACATTACTTTTGGGATGACCCACATCTTTATAAGGAAGGAGTAGATGGTGTTATTAGACGTTGTGTACCTGAGCATGAACAGGAATGGATCCTACGCAAGTGTCATTCCGAAGCTTATGGAGGACACCATGCTGGAGATAGAACTGCACATAAGGTATTGCAATCTGGTTTTTATTGGCCTACTCTATTCAAGGATGCCCGTAAGTTTGTCTTGTCTTGTGATGAATGTCAAAGAATTGGTAATATTAGTAGACGTCAAGAAATGCCTATGAATTATTCTCTTGTTATTGAACCGTTTGATGTTTGGGGCTTTGATTATATGGGACCTTTTCCTGCCTCTAATGGATACACACATATTTTAGTTGCTGTTGATTACGTTACTAAGTGGGTAGAAGCTATTCCAACTAGTAGTGCTGATCATAACACTTCTATTAAAATGCTTAAAGAAGTTATTTTCCCGAGGTTTGGAGTCCCTAGATATTTAATGACTGATGGTGGTTCACACTTTATTCATAGTGCTTTCCGTAAAATGCTTGCTAAATATGATGTTAATCATAGAATTGCATCTCCTTATCACCCTCAGTCTAGTGGTCAAGTAGAGTTGAGCAGTAGAGAGCTCAAATTAATTTTGCAAAAGACTGTTAATAGGTCTAGAAAGAATTGGTCCAAGAAACTTGATGACGCATTATGGGCTTATAGAACTGCATACAAAAATCCTATGGGTATGTCTCCGTCTAAAATGGTTTATGGAAAAGCATGTCACTTACCTCTCGAACTAGAACATAAGGCATATTGGGCTATTAAAGAGCTCAACTACAATTTTAAACTTGCCGGTGAGAAGAGGTTATTTGATATTAGCTCACTTGATGAATGGAGAACCCAAGCTTATGAAAATGCCAAGTTGTTTTAAGAAAAAGTTAAAAGATGGCATGACAAAAGGATACAAAAGCGTGAGTTTAATGTAGGTGATTATGTATTGCTATACAACTCTCGTTTAAGATTTTTTGCAGGAAAACTTCTCTCTAAATGGGAAGGCCCCTATGTTATGAAAGAGGTCTATCGTTCCGGTGCCATAAAGATCAACAACTTCGAGGGCACAAATCCGAAAGTGGTAAACGGTCAAAGAATCAAACATTATATCTCAGGTAATCCCATAAATGTTGAAACCAATATTATTGAAACCGTAACCCCGGAGGAATACATAAGAGACACTTTCCGGAATGTTTCAGATTCCGAAAAGGAATAGGTATGTGGTACGGTAAGTAAACCGACTCCAAAACAATTTTTAAGGCAATATTTCTCTGTTTTGGAATATTTAGAAAAATAGAAAAATAAGTAGCAGTCCGGGAAGGACACGAGGGCCCCACGAGGGTGGTGGGCGCGCCCTACCCCTCTGGGTGCACCCCCTACCTCGTGAGCACCTCGTGTGCCTTCCGGACTCCGTTTTCTTGCACGTTACGTATTTTGGTCGGTAAAAATTCATTATATAACCTCCTGAAAGTTTTGACTCCCGTATCACGCAAATATCCTCTATTTTCGTTTCGAGCTGTCCCGTTGCAGATTAAATCAACATGTCTTCCCAGGATTCGGAAGGAGAAAGCTATGTGGATGATTACTTAGCAAATCCAAAGGTCTATGGAGATGTGGAACACGATGGATGGACCATGGAGGAAGAAGAGGACTATGAACCCAAGGGGAAGGAGGAGACGAGCTCAGATGAAGATGAAGCATCATTACCTTAACCTGGGAACATGCACGTGGAGTTCAAAAAGTCAAGTCTCCCTAATAGGGTGAAGAAACCCAAGTTCGAGTTTATTCCTTATCGTCTCTTGCAGGAAAATAAGCAGGACCTATGCAAAAAGATATTAACCCTGGAGTGGGAGATTGATGATCTGGGGGATCAAAATGCCGTCCTCAAGCGCAAATTAAGGGAGAAGCCTAAGCCATCAACTAAGCCAACATCACCACCACCTTCTTCACCGACAAAGGAGACATAATCACATGGGTATGGGCACTCCCCTTGGCAACTGCCAAGCTTGGGGGAGGTGCCCCGGTATCGTATCACCATCACAACTCCTATCTTTATCGTTTTTCTTAGTTCGATCCTATTAGTAGTATCTTGATCTAGTAGAATAAAGTTTATGGCATGATCTAGTTTTGAGTTTTGCTTTATGATCTCTCTTTGTAATCGAGTTCGCGAGTTATATATAATAAAGATTAGTGTTGAGTCAAGGGCTTGATTATTTTGCCATGATCTTGGATGAATAAAAGAAAGAGAAAAAGAATAAAAGAAACAAAAAGTTCATATTGATCTTATTGAGAGTAATGACTTCACATAGAAAGAGTATGATGATTAAAAGTTGTTGGGAGTTGGCAGACATAGCTTTGGTCATTGTTGCAATTAATAGGAAGTAATAAGGAAAGAGAGGTTTCACATATAGATATATTATCATTGACATCTTTTATGATTGGGAGCACTCATTAAAATATGACATGCTAAAGACTTGATGTTGGACAAGGAAGACAACGTAATGAGTTATGTATTTCTTATATCTGAGATAAAGTATGTTGTCATGGATCCTCTAACTTGTTGAGCTTGCCTTTCCCCCTCATGCTAGCCAAATTCTCAGCACTACGTAGAAATACTACTTGTGCTTCCAAAATCCCTAAACCAGTTTTGCCATGAGAGTCCACCATATCTACATATGGATTGAGTAAGATCCTTCAAGTAAGTTGTCATCGGTCCAAAGCAATAAAAAATGCTCTAAATATGTATGATTGATTGGTGTGGGAGAAATAAGCTTTATACGATCTTGTGATGTGGAAGTAATAAAAGCGACGGACTGCATAATAAAGGTTCATATCACAAGGGGCAATATAAAGTGATGTTCTTTTGCATTGAGATTTTATGCATCCAACAATAAAAGTGCATGGCAACCTCTGCTTCCCTCTGCGAAGTGCCTATCCTTTATTATTATCATCTACCTTATGCAAGAGTCATGGTGATCTTCACCTTTTCTTTTTCATTTTATCCTTTGGCAAGCTCAGCATGTTGGAAAGAACATGATATATATATCTAATTGGATGTAGGGGAGCATGAACCATTATTGTTGACATTACCCTTGAGGTAAAAGGTTGTTGGGCAAAACTATAAGCCCCTATCTTTCTCTGTGTCCGATTAAAACTCCGTAACCATAAGTATTGCGTGAGTGTTAGCAATTATGGAGGACTAAATGATAGTTGAGTATGTGGACTTGCTTTTTAGCTCTGACATAGACTCTTTCCGATGTTATGATACATTGCAATTGCTTCAATGACTGAGATTATAGTTTGTTGGAGCACAATAAGGTTTATGATTTATACTTTTGCATTGTGAATAGATCATCACTTGAACATAAGTAATCATATGACAAAATCTATATATGTTGTTGTATGAGAATAATCATGATGCCTTCGTGTCCGTATTTTATTTTTATCGACGCCTCTACCTCTAAACATGAGGACATATTTATTGTTATCGGCTTTTCGCTTGAGGACAAGCGAGGTCTAAGCTTGGGGGAGTTGATACGTCCATTTTGCATCATGCTTTTATATCGATATTTATCGCATTATGGACTGTTATTTCACTTTATGTCACAATACTTATGGCTATTCTCTCTTATTTTACAAGGTTTACATAAGGAGGGAGAATGCTGGAAGCTGGAATTCTGGGCTGGAAAAGGAGCAAATATTAGAGACCTATTCTGCGCAACTCCAAAAGTCCTGAAACTCCACGGAACATCTTAAAATAAATAAAGAAAAATCCTCATCAAAGATGAAGGCCAGGGGCCCACACCCTGCTCACGAGGGTGGGGGGCGCGCCCCCTACCTCGTGGGCCCCCTGGTGGCTCTCCGACGTCCATCTTCTCCTATATGAAGTCTTTCGATGAGAAAAAAATGAGAAGGAACTTTTTGGGACGAGACTCCGCCGCCACGAGGCGGAACCTTGGCGGATCCAATCTAGAGCTCCGGCAGAGCTGTTCTGCTGGGGATACTTCCCTCCGGGAGGGGGAAATCATCACCATCGTCATCACCAACGCTCCTCTCATCGGGAGAGGGCAATCTCCATCAACATCTTCACCAGCACCATCTCATCTCCAAACCCTAGTTCATCTCTTGTATCCAATTCTTGTCTCAAAGTCCAGGATTGGTGCTAGTAGGTTGCTAGTAGTGTTGATTACTCCTTGTAGTTGATGCTAGTTGGTTTATTTGGTGGAAGATCATATGTTCAGATCCTATATGCATATTATTACCCCTCTGATTATGAACATGAATATGCTTTGTGAGTAATTACGTTTGTTCCTGAGGACAAGAGAGAAGTCTTGCTATTAGTAGTCATGTGAATTTGGTATTCGTTTGATATTTTGATAAGATGTATGTTGTCTAGCCTCTAGTGGTGTTATGTGAACGTCGACTACATAACACTTCACCATTATTTGGGCCTAGAGGAAGGCATTGGGAAGTAATAAGTAGATGATGGGTTGCTAGAGTGACAGAAGCTTAAACCCTAGTTTATGCGTTGCTTCGTAAGGGGCTGATTTGGATCCACATGTTTCATGCTATGGTTAGGTTTACCTTAATACTTTTGTTGTAGTTGCGGATGCTTGCAATACAGGTTAATCATAAGTGGGATGCTTGTTCAAGTAAGAACAACACCCAAGCACCGGTCCACCCACATATCAAACTTATCAAAGTATCGAACGCGAATCATATGAACGTGATGAAAACTAGCTTGACGATATTCCCATGTGTCCTCGGGAGCGCTTTTCCTATTATAAGAGTTTGTTCCGGCTTGTCCTTTGCTACAAAAGGATTGGGCCACCTTGCTGCACTTTATTTACTTTTGTTACTTGTTGCTCGCTACAATCTATTTTATCACGAAACTATTTGTTACCACTTATTTCAGTACTTGCAGAGAATACCTTGCTGAAAACGGCTTATCATTTCCTTATGCTCCTCGTTGGGTTCGACACTCTTACTTATCGAAAGGACTACGATAGACCCCCTATACTTGTGGGTCATCAATCCACAACAAACCCGGGGGCAGTGCCAAGGAACTACCCTGGGTGCAGGTCAGTTGCAGCGGCCACCCGCCCCTCCGCCATCGTCTCTGTTTCCATTTACCAGTGCCCTGTTAGGGAGCGGTTCAGCCTCGTCTTCTGTGGGAGGGGGCCATAATCATGCCTTCCCGCCCATGGCCTTCCCGCAGTTTGATGGGAAGAAACCGCGGTTGTGGAAGGGGTTATGTGAGCAGTACTTTGCTATGTATGGGGTGGATCGGTCGTTCTGGCTGCCCATGGCCACGCTAAATTTTTCCACCACCACCGTGATCTGGTTGCAGTCCGTCCAGCGCAAGGTCACTGGCCTGGACTGGGAGGGGTTTTTTGAATTTCTCTGCAGCAAATTTGGGCATGATCAGCACCAGCAATTAATTAGGCAGTTTTATCATACTAAGCAAGTGGGTTCGGTCACGGAGTACATAGAACATTTTGATGCTCTTATGAATCTTTTATTTTCATATTCATAGGTAATTCACTCGTTGTATTTCTTGACGAGGTTTCTGGAGGGGCTATGCGACGATATCCGGGCGGTCGTGCTGATTCAGCGGCCGATGGATCTCAAAGAGGCTGGCTCCTTAGCTCTCCTGCAGGAAGAGTTGGCCGAAGGCTTCCGGAGGGAACGCCCGTGTCGCTAGGAGAGCCTTCTGCCGCGCATTACCAAGATGGCTAGGGCATTCCCGTGGCGGCTACTCTTTCTCGCGGAGAAGGGCTAGCCGGGGAAGATGATCGCCGGGCGCTCGACGCGGCAAGCGACGCAAGACGCCGACAAGGTCGTAGCGCTTCGCGCCTACCGCCGGGCGAAGGGGCTGTGTTTCACGTGCGGGGAGCGTTGGGGGTGCGATCACCGCTGCCCAGCCTCCATGCCCCTCCATGCCATAGAAGAGCTGCTGCAAATGCTCGACACCGAGAGCATCACTGCACCAGAAGAGGATGAACATCAAGATGGTGAAGCAGCAAACTGCACAGCGATTTCCTGTCACGCACTCGATGGCACGACATCACCCAAAGCGCTGCAGCTGCAATGATGGATCGGGGAAACCTAAGTACTCGTGCTCGTCGACTCAGGCAGTTCTTCTTCCTTCATCAAGCAGGATCTGATCCAGGGGGAGCTCAGGGCCACACCCTTGGCGCGGCGCCTCAGAGTTAAGGTAGCAAATGGGGGAGAGCTGATGTGCACTAATGAAGTGGTCAACTGTGCATGGTGGACTCAAGGCCAACAATTCTGTAACAATATGAAGGTTCTACCATTAGGAAGCTATTATATCATCCTTGGAATGGACTGGCTGGAGAGTCACAACCCGATGCAAGTAGACTAGGTGAAGCGCTACATAGAGTTTAAGCAACAAGGGCGCATGATCAGATTGCAGGGACTACCCAACAATGGTCCGCAGTGTGCACCGGTCTCAGCGGCGTAGCTCCAAGCTCTCTATAAAGATAATGCCAGCCTCTTAATCATGCAGTTGTACCAATTGGAGCCGACGAAGCAGAAGATGTTGCCACCTCAAGTTAAAGACCTGCTCGACAAGTACAGAGATGTGTTTGCCAAACCCCAGGGCATTCCGCCAGTGCGAGCTTGCGACCATCGCATTCCTCTGGTGCCAGGAGCACGACCATTCTCCGTTCGACCGTACCGGTACCCTCCAACACTCAAAACAGAAATCGAGAAGCAAGTGGTAGGGCTCCTGAAGCAAGGAATCATCCAGCCGAGTCATAGTCCCTTTTCGTCCCCAGTTGTGTTGGTCAGAAAGAAAGATCTTACATGGAGATTGTGTGTGGACTACCGTCGACTCAATACGTTGACTTGCAAGACCAAGTATCCCTTGCCGGTTGTAACACCCCGGATGTAACTTACCTTATCTGTACTCCAACTCTTGCCGTTTCAAGCGCTAAGTTATTTTATTTTCTCCGTTGTCGGGTTTTTTGTCTCCGTGTGTTGTTGTCTTTGTCTTGCATCTCATATCATGTCATCATGCAACTTCTTCAAGAGCGCAACCAAGGGAACCAGGGCCATGGCAACAATCAGAATCAGTTTGCTACACTCAACCAGTTCCTCGCTAACCAGCCAAAGACCTTCAGCAATTGTGTTGAGGCAACAGATGCTGATGATTGGCTCGTGGACATATGTAAGCATTCCGAGTGCAGTAACGTCAGGACTGAGGACTTTGTCAAGTTCGCCTCCTTCCAACTCAAAGACCAAGCTGCAGAATGGTTTTAGCAGTACAAAGATTCCAGAGGAGGCCATGCAATTACCTGGGATGAATTCCGTCAAGACTTCAAAGCTCATCATATTCCTCAGAGTGTGGTTGAGAGCAAGAGTGAGGAATTCCGCAACCTGAAGCAAGGCACTATGTCTATTTACCAGTACAACATCATGTTTCAGAAGCTCGCCCATTTTGCTAAGCAAGATGTCCCTGACGAGAAGAGCATGATATATCAGTTTAGGGGTGGTCTCAGAGAAGAACTCCAGCTAGCTCTCGTCCTCTTTGAGACCAAGAAGTACGATGAGTTTTACAACATGGCAATGAAGCAAGAGACTGCTCAACTGAAGTGCGATGCTTCCAAGAAGCGAGTCAGAGATGCAACTCCTTCTTCCTCAACTCAAGTGGCTAAGCAGCAAAAGTATTGGCTTCCTCCTCCTCCGTTCCGTCAGCCTTATCAGCAGAAGAGCAAAGGTGACAGTGGATCTTCCCACCACCCCACCCTGGCTTTCAGAACAATACTTCGTCTCAAGCTCCAAGATCAAGTGCTCCGTATCACCGTCCGCTCTCGGAGGTCACGTGCAACAAGTGCCAACAGAAGGGTCACTATGCCAACAAATGCTTCAATCAGAGGCGTCTCCCTCCTCCTCCTCCTGTGAGATCTGCAAGTACAGCTGTGATCAAGCATAACCCCAAGCACGCCAAGGTCAACTTGATGAATGCAGCTCAGGCAGAGGACTCGTCAGATGTCATCATGGGTAACCTTCCTGTTAACGATGTTCTTGCAAAAGTACTTTTTGACACTGGTGCATCGCATTGTTTCATCTCGAGACCTTTTGCATCTAAGCATGAGTTGTCTTCTCAAGTTTTGCATAAACCGTTAGCAGTTGTCTCACCGGGTAAATGTTTGTTTGCAAACTACGAGGTTCCAGATATTTCTATCATGATGGGTGACTTCAAGTTTCTGGCTTCTCCAATGGTCCTTGGTAACTCGAATATTGATCTTATTCTTGGAATGGACTAGCTTTCTAAGAACAAGGCTCAACTTGATTGTGCAGCCAGGAAGATTCAATTGACTCATTCGTCTGAGGATGTAATTGTCTTTGCCGCTCAGGATAATACAATCCATCTGTTTTCTCTCAATGAGAAGGACGAACTGGATGCCATCTCTCAAATTCCAGTCCTTTGCGAATATCAAGACGTCTTTCCAGAAGAGCTTCCAGGAATGTCTCCGCACCGGCCAGTTGAATTCGTCATCGATCTTGAGCCTGGCACGAAACCTGTTTGCAAACGTCCTTACAAGCTGGGACCCAAAGAGTTGAAGGAGCTGAAGAAACAACTCGATGAACAAGAGTGTATGGGTCTCATCCGACCTAGTTCTTATCCGTGGGGTTGTGGAGTTCTTTTTGTGAAGAAGAAGGATGGAACGGACCGACTCTGTGTCGACTACCGTCCATTGAACAAAAAGACTATAAAGAATAAGTAACCACTTCCCAACATCAACGAGCTGTTTGAACAACTCAAAGGTGCTCAAGTATTCTCCAAGCTTGATCTCCGTATGGGCTATCACCAGATTCGAATTCGTGAGCAAGATATCCCCAAGACGGCTTTCAGAACAAGCTCTGGTTCATATGAATACACTGTCATGTATTTTGGCCTCGTCAACGCTCCGCCGACTTTCTCTCGCATGATGAACTTCATCTTCAACCCCTGCACAAATGACTTCGTCTTGGTCTACGTCGATGACATTTTGGTCTTTTCCAAGAACAAGGAAGATCATGCCAAGCACTTGCGTTTGGTGCTCGATAAGCTCAGAGAACATCAGTTCTATGCCAAGTTTTCAAAGTGCGAGTTTTGGCTCGATGAGGTTCTCTATCTTGGGCATATCATCTCTGCCAAGGGCATTGCTGTGAATCCTGAGAAGGTGTCTGCAATTGTGAATTGGGAACCACCTCAGAACGTGAAGCAACTCCGCAGCTTCCTTGGTGTCGCAAGCTATTGTCGAAGGTTTGTTGAGAACTTCTCAAAGATCACGAAGCCTCTTTCAAACCTTCTCCAGAAGCACGTCAAGTACGTTTGGTCTCCTGAATGTGACATCGCTTTCAACACCCTGAAAGAGAAATTAGTCACTGCTCCAGTTCTGACTCCTCCTAACGAATACAAACCGTTCGAGGTCTTCTGTGATACCTCTCTTCAAGGTCTTGGTGTAGTGTTGATGCAAGAGAAGAAAGTTGTGGCTTATACCTCTCGCCAGTTGAAGCCCAATGAAAAGAACTACCCCACCCATGACCTCGAGTTGGCGGCAGTTGTGCATGCTCTTTTGAATTGGAGACATCTCTTATTGGGAACAAAAGTGGACATCTTCACTAACCACAAGAGTCTCAAGTACATCTTCACTCAGCCTAATCTCAACCTCAGGCAGACTCGTTGGGTCGAAATGATTCAAGAGTATAATCCGAGCATCGAATATACTCCAGGCAAGGCCAATGTAATTGCTGACGCATTGAGCAGGAAGGCTTACTGCAACAGTCTGATTATCAAGCCTTACCAATCCGAGCTTTGTGAAGCTTTCTACAAACTCAATCTGCAAGTTGTTCCTCAAGGATTTCTGGCCAACCTTCAAGTCTCTCCTACTTTGGAAGATCAGATTCGCGAGGCTCAACTTCTTGATGCTATGGTGAAGAAGGTGAAGATTGGGATTGCCAAGAGTCAACCTAAGTACAAGTGCTATCGCCTTGATGACAAGGATACTCTATTCTTCGAGGATCACATTGTTGTGCCTAAAGGTGACCTTCGTAAAGTCATTATGAACGAGGCTCACAATTCACTCCTCTCCATCCACCCTGGGAGCACGAAGATGTACCATGACCTCAAGCAGGCGTATTGGTGGACTCGAATGAAGCGTGAGATTGCTCAGTTCGTGAATGAATGTGATGTCTGCAGAAGAGTGAAGGCAGAACACCAACGACCAGTTGGTCTCCTCCAACCTCTTGCCATTCCAGAATGGAAGTTTGACCACATTGAGATGGACTTCGTGACTGGATTTCCAAAGTCCAAGCGTGGCAATGATGCTATATTCGTTGTCATCGACAAACTCACTAAAGTGGCTCATTTCCTGTCTATCAAAGAGTCTATCACATCAGCTCAATTGGCGGAGCTTTATACCTCTCGGATTGTCTCTCTGCACGGCATTCCACAGTTGATTTCTTCAGATCGTGGCAGCATCTTCACCTCCAAGTTTTGGGATTCTTTTCATAAGGCCATGGGCACCAACATCCGTTTCAAACAGCTTTTCATCCTCAAACTAGCGGTCAAGTCGAGCGTGTCAATCAGATTCTGGAAGATATGCTCAGGGCTTGCGTTATCTCTTTCGGTATCAAGTGGGAAGATTGTCTTCCATATGCCGAGTTCTCCTACAACAATAGCTTCCAAGCGAGTTCGGGCAAGGCCCCATTTGAAATTCTCTATGGCAGGAAGGTCGTACTCCTCTTAACTGGTCAGAGACTGGTGATCGTCAACTTCTTGGAAATGACTTGATCACAGAGGCAGAAGAGATGTGCAAAGTCATTCGTGATAACCTCCAAGCAGCGCAATCGCGCCAGAAGAGCTACTATGATAGTAAGCATCGTGATTTGGCTTTCGAGATCGGAGACCATGTTTACCTCCGCGTCTCTCCAATGAAAGGTACTCGTCGCTTCGGTATCAAAGGGAAGCTTGCCCCTGGATACGTGGGTCCTTTCAAGATCGTTAGCAAGAGAGGCGATCTCGCCTATCAACTCAAGCTTCCCTCCAACTTTGCAAACGTGCACGACGTGTTCCATGTCTCTCAGCTCCACAAGTGCTTCAAGACTCCTGACCGCACCATCAACTTCGAAGACATTGATCTCCAAGAAGACCTTTCTTATCATGAACACCCCGTTGCTATTCTTGAAGAAACTGAGCGCAAGACTCGCAACAAGTCAATCAATGTCAGGACCCCAACTCAATGCCACATCGATCTAGCATGTAACACCTCATATCACTTTGCGGCCTCACGCACGGTATTCCCACGGGTGTCGCCTTACCTTTGCCCGGGACCGTTTGCGCCTTTTGGCACACGTATATGACAGTGTCGCTAGCATCCATATGATAAGGAGCCCGGGCTGACATGGCTAGTCGTAAACCCAAAGTGGCACAGACTTACAGGGACAAGCATCCATGACCCAGCATCGAACGTGTCGGTCATCAGCGAGTGAATCCAGGCTGTAGCACTGGGCTAGCAGGACTCCGGTGAACCAGGCTGTAGCGGGATAACAGGACTCCGGTATTCATCGCGTGACATTTCCCTGAAGGGACAGACACATGAACGAAGAAGGACACATGCCGGCCAGCCTAAGTGTTCCGGAGCAGTAGCAAGCTACCATGGCTCAGTGGAAACACTAGGAGACATTTCCCGGTAAGAGAGGCTACTAAAGATAAACAACTAGATAGTCAGATCCCACACATACCAAGCATTTCAATAACATACACACAATATGCTCGATATGTGCAATACAACATGGCATCACAAAATGACTCTACGACTCAAGTAGTTTATTCAATAGGCTCCGAGGAGCGAGATATTACAAACATGGGTCTCATGACCCAACAATCAGAGCATACAAGTCAAAGCACATGCGGAAGCTTAACATGTCTGAGTACAGACATCTATAAATGAAAAAGGCTGAGAAGCCTGACTATCTACCAGATCCTGCCGAGGGCACAAGATCGTAGCTGAGGTAACAAGCTAAACGTCGAAGTCCACGTGGAACTACTAGTGAGATGAAGTCTCTCTGCAAAACATAGATTAAGCAACGTGAGTACAAATGTACCCAGCAAGACTTACATCAGATCTATCTACATATGCATCATTATCAACAAAGGGGATGGTGGGGTTTAACTGCAGCAAGCCAGCTTTGACTCGGTGGCTATCCTGAACTACGACTGCAATGTAACTCTTTTGAGGTGGCGCACACGAGTCCACATATTCACCATATCAATACAGCACTATGGATCCGCTCCCGTCTCCCTACGAGAACGCCATCCATAGCACTCACGCTTATCTTGCGTATTTTAGGGTATCCACTTTCACTTGTCTATGAACTATGCAAGGGGTCCAAGTTTCCATATCCGAGGAATCCGGCTATTCGAATAGATGATGTTAACCCTGCAGGGGTGTACTTCTTCACACACGCTTTCGCCACTTGCCGCCCTGTACACGTCATGTACCTCGGCAACCTTCAAGCGGAAGCCGGGCGAGGGAGTCGGCCACGACCTAACTAACCGAACAAGTCTCTAGTCCAGGTTTATCGCCTATTCGGGTTCCATCCGCAAGGAGATCCGGCCGGGGTGTCGCTTACGGCCCCAAATGATGTGAGCAGGGTTCCCAAGCCCACCATCCGGGTGCTACTTGGTACACCGGGCCACTGTGCCTAGTCTGTCCCAAGCCCACCTGTACCGGGTGCCACTTGGTAGACTACTAACACTACCTACAAACACCAGAAACTAGTTGCAACTCCTGGACAGAGATCAAGTTGATTAATAAGTCGAGAGAGCTTGGAGCGACCGGAGCTCAATGTGTGGTAGTAACTGATCATGGATCACAAACACAGAACTCAGTTCCTGAGGACGTCTGCAATGAGACAACCCACCATGTACTCCTACATGGCCTCTCACCGCTACCTTTACCAAATCGTGTTCACACACTTAGTTCACACACAGTAGGACATGTTCACACGCCTCTGATTCATCCCCGATGAATCAGACCTGACTCAACTCTAAGCAATAGCAGGCATGACAAACAAACATGAATGAGTAGGCACAACAGGGCTCAAACAACTCCTACTCATGCTAGTGGGTTTCATTTATTTACTGTGGAATGACAGGTCATGCAAAGGATAAAGGGGTTCAACTACTGCAGCAAGTAACAAATATGTCGTTGTTGTCCTAATGCAGTAAAAGAGAGCAGGAGCGAGAGAGTGGGATTTTATCGGAATGAACAAGGGGGTTTTGCTTGCCTGGCACTTCTGAAGATAATATAGCTCTTCGTCGGTGTCATCGATCACATCGTCGGTATCACGTCTATCGAAAGGGGGCAATCACCGGCAAACAAGGAAAAACACAATCAATGCAATGCGACAATATGATGCATGCTATGACATGGCAATATGAATGTGTTTTGGGCTAATGCACTTAGCTATGATTTAAATGAAGTTGGTTTGAATACATGATTCAAACTCAAACTCCATATGTGGATATTTAAATGCCATTAATATGATTTGTGCTAAACAGCAGTTATAAGTTGTTCTAACATGCATGAAAATGGTACAGATGGATTCCTTGAATTTTTCTGATAATTTTTCATATATAAATTATTTAATTTGGAGTTACGGTTGAATTTCTATGAATTTTAGAAGTTTATACAATTTTCTGGAATTTCTGAATTATAATAATTGCAGTAATTCATTATTGCGTCAGCCTGACGTCAGTGTGACGTCAGCAGGTCAAGAGGGACTGGTCCGGGTCAAACCTGACGTGTGGGGTCCACACGTCAGTGACACAGGAACTAATCCCGGTCAAACCCAGCGCTGACTGGGGTTTGACCAGGTGTAGGGCCCACAGTCAGTGGCCTAGGGGGTTGGTTAGTGCGTCATTAGCGTTTAATGACATCGCCACGTCAGCTGCCGGCGTTTAACCGCTGGCGACCTCAGATCGCGGCGGCGTCCGCATCGGGATTGCGCTACAGGCCATGGTTTGGGGCGCGGGGAGCATCTACGGGGAGCTGGCGGAGTGGCGCTTCCAGTGGTGGAGGCGGCTGGAGCGGAGGTGGCCGGAGTTGAGCACGACATCGACCTCGGCGGCGGCCGGAGCTCGGGCGAGCTCGGGGTCGGTGTTAGGGAGCACGGCAGGAGAAGCTGGGGCGTGCTACGGACTCCTGAGATCGCGGTGAGCACGACAGTGGGCTCGGAAACGAGCTGCGGCGGTTGTGGCCACGGCCACGCCATGGCTGGCAGCGAGAAACTCTCGGCCGCGGTGGAGAAAGAAGCTAGGGGATGAGCGCGAGCTTGAGAGAAGGGGGAAGAGGAAGAGGGGCTCACAGTGGACTGAACGGAGGGGTCGGTGAGCTCGGGGAAGCTTCTGCGACGGCGAATTTAAGGCGGCGATCTCCGGGCACCGGGGATGAAGACGACGATGCTCCGGTCGACTGGGGCCTCCTCTGGTCGCGTGCATCGGTGTGCAGCTCCATGGGGTCGAGACGGAGCTCAGGGATGCGGAGAGGGAGCGAGGGGGTGGCTGTGTCCGCGCGAGCGCTGGTCAGCGATGACGGGCTCCGTTCGGTCGCGGGAGAGAGAGGGAGCAGAGGGGGATAGGGACGGAGGGAGAGACACGGGAGAGTGGCGAGAGGTGCAAGGGGTCGAGGGGAGTGCGTGGCACCCTCGGGTGCCTCCAGCGGCGACCAGGTAAGCAGGAGGTGGCCAGGGCGGCGTCGGCGCTCGCCACGCCTCGCCTCTGTCCTTCTGGCGAGGAGGAAGATGACAGGGGGGTAGCGGTGGCGGGCTGGGCCGCTGGAGAAGCTGGGCCAGGTAAGTGGGCGCCAGGTAAGTGGCTGGGCTTCTCTCTTTTTTTTTATATTTCTGTTCTGTTTTCTTAATTTATTTTGCCACTGTTTTGAATTTAAAATAATTCAAACAATGCCAAAAACTCCTCTGAATATTTTTATATTGCTAGATGGACTTTTCCAAAAGCTTATAAAATATTTCAGGGGTACTTGAAATTATATTCTAATTATATGAATATAATTCAAATTCAAATAGCTAATGATTTAAATTCAAAGTCCCAAAAATAAATCCTTAAAAATGTTCAATATTTTGGTTGGGACCAGAACCCTTGCCAAAAATTATCAAACATTTAAGAAGGGCATTTTGGAACAATGAATGAGATTTTTAGGGTTTTTGCCCTTCTTTTATTTAGGGTTTTGAGGCTTCCAAATTTCCTCAGTTCAGGTTTCAAAAATTTAAACATGATGCACACATGGAAGCAAGCATAGATCAGGCCAGAACTAGGGATGTGACAATCAAATTCCTCAAAGTCAAGTGGTCACACCATTCCGAATGTGAAGCCACCTGGGAACGCGAGGACCAACTCCGTTCTGAGTACCCAGAGTTTTTCCAGTCCTAGATCTCGGGATGAGATCCTTTCGTAGTGGTGGAGTGTTGTAACACCCCGGATGTAACTTACCTTATCTGTACTCCAACTCTTGCCGTTTCTGGCGCTAAGTTATTTTATTTTCTCCATTGTCGGGTTTTTGTCTCCGTGTGTTGTTGTCTTTGTCTTGTATCTCATATCATGTCATCATGTGCATTGCATTCGCATACGTGTTCGTCTCATGCATCCGAGCATTTTCCCCGTTGTCCGTTTTGCATTCCGGCGCTCCTATGTCCCCCGGTGGTCCTTTCTACCTCTTTTCGTGTGTGGGGGTTAAACGTTTCCGGATTGGACCAAGACTTGCCATGCGGCCTTGGTTTACTACCGGTAGACCACCTGTCAAGTTTCGTGCCATTTGGACTTCGTTTGATACTCCAACGGTTAACCGAGGGACCGAAAAGGCCTCGTGTGTGTTGCAGCCCAACACCCTTCCAATTTGGCCCAAAACCCACCAAAACCCTCTCCATCATCTAGAGCGTTCGATCACGATCGCGTGGCCGAAAACCGCACTCCATTTGGAGCTTCCTAGCTCCCTCTACGCCTATATATAGATCCCCTCTCGAAATCACGGGTCTTCTTCCCCCCTAACCCTAGAAATCTTCTTCTGCCGCGCCGGACATGTCCGTTCCGGCCGGACGTCGAGCCGCCGCCGCCCCGGACCAGTAGCGCGCCACCACCTGTCCCCGCCGACGCCAGGCCCGCGCAGCCCAGCGCCGGCCCTCCCCGCACCCGACCGGGCCGCCGCCTCACGCCCGCGCCCCGCCGCCCGATCCTGTCGGCGCCGCCCAGCCGCTCGTCGACGGTGCCGACTCCGCCACCCTCCGCCGTCGACTCCGCTCGCTCGCGCCGCCTCGCTCCGCCTTTGCGCCGGCGCCGCCTCGCCGCTTCCTCGCCGGCGATCGCCTCTCCGCCGCCCTCCGACCGTTGCCTCGCCGTCGTGCCGCGGGCACCGCCTCCTCGCCGCCCCTCGCAGCTCCGGCCACCACCACCATCTCCGACGGCCATCCTCGGCTTCTGCACTGTGATCCGGATCTGGATCCGCCGCCGCTACAGTAAACCCTAACTAGGGTTGACTTGCCCTCTCTCAGTTATTTTTTTACAAACTTTGGCATGTAATAACTCTCTTATCGTAGATTCGGTTTGTGCGTGTAGCATATCAAAATGTTCATCTAGACGAGTACATCATTTCATCTCATTACATCATTTTTATTTGAGCTCATCTTGATGCCCGAAATGTTGTTGGAAGAGGGCTATGTGAGGAATTTGTCAGATCTGTTTCAGCAATTAGCTTTTTGTCATTTTTGCCATGATTAATGTGTGCATGCTATGATCCTGAGCTCTACATGTGTTTTGTTATATGCCATGCCATCTTTACCGGGGTGCTTTTCATGTATTTTTGTGATATTTGTGGTGACTAGCACAAGCTTGCAAAGTAGCGTAATCGGTAATGCTAATTTCAGGGACTTAGAATTTCACCAAGTCCTTGTCCTGATTTTGTTGTTATGCCATATGTTCATGTTGTTTCCTAGTGATCCATACCTCTTTTGAGGATGATCAGTAAGGATGTTTCGTTAACATTGTGGTGCTCTATCCATCCATGTATTTGTTTGTAATTATGGATCACCCTAGCTTGAGTCAATCGAGCTCTACTTTTGCTATAAAGTGAATCCTGGTAGATTGTTGACATGTTTAGCGATTTTGCCAGGGATGTTGCTATTGATCCGTGCATGCTATGTTATTGTTCTTGCCATGTATAGCTTCTATCCCATGTATTCTTGATGGGTGTATGCTTAGTTTGTCATGCAATGCTCTGTAGTGAGTGCATCGAGCTCGTAAACATGCCTACTCGTTAACTGTTTTGCATGCTCCTGTTTTTCACTAAGTATGAATCTGTTTATGTTTTTGCCATGTTCACATGCTTGCAATTGTATTTTCTGATCCCTTTTGGCTCAAGGTCACTTAGGGACTTTTGTTAAGTGCTTTGAGTAGCTTCATGCCATGCCTTGATTTGCCATGTTAAGTTCCTGTAGCTTGTAGCTTTCATGCTCTAAAGTGTGCTTCCTGATGATAAATTCCAGACTTGTGTTAATTACACCAAGTCTGAAACCTGTTATCATTTGCACTTTTGACATGCTTGTTTGAACCTGTTAATGGATGAATTAGCCGTAGCGCAGTGTTCATCTTTTGTCAAGCATCATGAGTGGATCCCTGCCATGTATTTTGTTGTCATGTTTGAGTACTGTAGCATATTTATCTTGATGCAGTTAGTTGGTCACTTGCTGATTATCGCAGACCGGTGCCATATTTGTTTTGCTTGCCATTTCCAAACCGTGCATCCGATTCCGGTGATCTTTATATCGATTTCAACTGAAATCACCTCACCTTTCTAGTGTCACTCTTGAATTTCCAAGTTGAGGCCAGGTTCAATCATTCCTTGTCAAATCTTACATATGCATCACCTATCACATCCCGCATATCATACCATGTTTGCATCATATTTCTTGAGCATTGCACGTGGTTGATTGTGTTCCATTTGCTTGTTGTTCTTATTTGGGTAGAGCCGGGAGATGAGTTCATGAACAAGGAGCCCGTTGAGTTCGCTTACGAGGATCAAGTCAACTCTGACAACTTTGCAGGCAAGATGATCATACCCTCGAAATCACTTCTATCTTTGCTTGCTAGATGCTCGCTCTTTTGCTATGCCTATGCTATGATGCCTACCACTTGCTTATCATGTCTCCCTATTGCCATGTCAAACCTCTAACCCACCATGTCCTAGCAAACCATTGTTTGGCTATGTTACCGCTTTGCTCAGCCCCTCTTATAGCGTTGCTAGTTGTAGGTGAAGATTGGAGATCGTTCCTTGTTGGAACATTGTTTATTGTTGGGATATCACCATATTATCTTGTTTATCTTAATGCATCTATATACTTGGTAAAGGGTGGAAGGCTCGGCCTTTTGCCTAGTGTTTTGTTCCACTCTTGCCGCCCTAGTTTCCGTCATATTAGCGTTATGTTCCCGGATTTTGCGTTCCTTACGCGGTTGGGTTATAATGGGAACCCCTTGACAGTTCACCTTGAATAAAACTCCTCCAGCAATGCCCAACCTTGGTTTTACCATTTGCCGCCTAGCCTCTTTTTCCCTTGGGTTTCCGGAGCCCGAGGGTCATCTTATTTAACCCCCCGAGCCAGTGCTCCTCTGAGTGTTGGTCCACCTCGTCAGCCGCCGGTGGCCACCAGAGGCAACTCTGGGCTGGCCTACCGGATGTTTGGACAATCTGAGTGTGCCCTAAGAACGAGATATGTGCAGCTCCTATCGGGATTTGTCGGCACATTCGGGCGGTGTTGCTGGACTTGTTTCACCATTGTCGAGGATGTCTTGTAACCGGGATGCCGAGTCTGATCGGAATGTCTCGGGAGAAGGAATATCCTTCGTTGACCGTGAGAGCTTATGATGGGCTAAGTTGGGACTCCCCTGCAGGGATTTGAACTTTCAAAAGCCGTGCCCGCGATTATGGGTAGATGGGAATTTGTTAATGTCCAGTTGTAGATAACATGAAACTTAACTTAATTAAAATGAATCAACCGCATGTGTAACCGTGATGGTCTCTTCTCGGCGGAGTCCGGGAAGTGAACACGGTGTTGGAGGAATGCTTGACGTAGGTTGTTCTAGGATCACTTCTTGATCATAGTTGTTTGTCCATGCTTTTGCCTTGTCTTCTCGCTCTCATTTGCGTATGTTAGCCACCATATATGCTAGTCGCTTGCTGCATCTCCACATCATACCTTGTCTTACCTATAAGCTTAAATAGTCTTGATCGCGAGGGTGCGAGATTGCTGAGTCCCCGTGACTCACAGATTACTTCCAAACCAGATGCAGGGACCGATGATACCGCTCCAGACGATGCGCTTGAGCTCAAGTGGGAGTTCGATGAAGACTCTCATCGTTACTATGTGTCTTTCCCAGATGATCAGTAGTGGTGCCCAGTTGGGGCGATTGGGGACTTTGTCGCATGTGGGGGTTGATCTTTATTTTGGTACCGTAGTCGGACCATGAGTGTATTGGATGAATGTAATGTTGTTCATGTATTTGTGTGACGTGGCGAGTGTAAGCCAACTATGTATCTTTTCCCCTTTTTTTATTTTACATGGGTTGTTGTGAAGATTACCTTACTTGCGACATTGCTTTCAATGCGGTTATGCCTCTAAGTCGTGCTTCGACACGTAGGAGATATAGCCGCATCGAGGGCGTTACACCGGTGATTGACGAGCTCCTTGACGAGTTATCCGAAGCCTGCTGGTTCTCCAAACTGGATCTTCACGCGGGCTACCACCAACTCACGCTGGTAGAAGGAGAGGCACCCAAGACAGCTTTGCAGACTCACACCGGTCACTACGAGTACAAGGTTCTGTCTTTTGGGCTCGCATATGCACCATACACCTTTCAAGGAGCGATGAATGTCACTCTGTCCCCGGGGCTGAGAGAGTTTGTCTTAGTCTTCTTTGACGACATCTTGGTGTTCAGCAAGACATGGCTGGATCATTTGAAGCACCTGGAGCAAGTTTTGGGCCTGCTCCGCAGAGATCAGTGGCAAGTGAAGGAATCCAAGTGTCTCTTTGCACAGTAGCAAATCTCATACCTGGGATACAACATTAGTGCAGAGGGTGTCGCGACCGAGCAAGACAAAATTGAAGCCGTCCGCTCGTGGCCAACCCCAGTCTCTATCAAGGAACTTCAGGGATTTCTTGGCCTTGCTGGCTACTACCGGAAGTTTGTCCGCCACTTTGGAATGATTTGTCGGTCATTGACCCAGTTGCTTCGCAAGGGAACCGTGTTTGTCTGGACTGCCGAAACCCAGGAAGCATTCGAAGCTCTCAAACAGGCTTTGATCACTGCTCCAGTCCTGGCCTGCCCAACTTTGAGAAGCCCTTTGTGGTGGAGACAGATGTTTGTGAGAAGGGCATTGGGGCGGTGCTGCAGCAGGACGGACACCCGATTGCCTTCCTCAGCAAGGTCTTGGGTCCCAAGTCAGCTGGTCTCTCCACCTATGAGAAGGAGTGCATGGCCATCCTGCATGCGGTGGACCAATGGCGTTCATACTTGCAAGTGGCCGAGTTTGAGATCAGAACGAACCAAAAGAGCCTGATACACCTTGAGGAGCAGCGCCTCACCACAGTATGGCAGCACAAGGCCTTTACTAAGTTGTTGGGCCTTCAGTACAAGATCTGTTACAAAAAAGGGGAAGACAACAAAGCAGTCGACGCATTATCTAGACAAGCTCATGAAACCTGGGAAGAAGTTGCGGCTATTACTGAATGCAAGGCATCTTGGCTCGAGGAACGGCAAAAAGGCTACACCGCCGACCCTCACTATCAGAGGTTGGTCACCAGCTTGGCAGCAGGGAGCAGCAAGGACCTTTCTCCCTACGAAAAGGAGTATTGCACCACAAGGGGAAGTGTGGCTGGGGCACAACACAGAGCTGCAACACAAAATTACCTCAGCCCTGCATGATTCCATGACTGGAGGGCACTCGGGATTCCCTGTTACGTTGGCCTGAATCAAGCAACATTTTTCTTGGCCGGGAATGCATCGCTCGGTCAGGGAATACGTGCGAACATGCACCATATGCCAGCAAGCGAAGCCGGACAGAGCAAGGTACCCAGGGCTACTCCAGCCAATTCCAATTCCAGGCGATCCATGGGAGATGGCCACCATGGATTTCATTGATGGAATTCCTCCATCTAGGCGTCACAATTGCATCATGGTGGTGGTTGAAAAGCTGACCAAGTATGCCCACTTTGTGCCCCTGACACACCCATTCACCGCCCAGACAGTGGTGCAGCAGTTCATGGACCATGTCGACAAGCATCACAGAATGCCAAAATACATCATGTCAGACCAGGATCATGTTTTCACAAGTAAGTTTTGGCAACACCTCTTCAAGATCATGGGTAATGAGCTATTCTTGAGCATAGCGCGACATCTGCAGATGGATGGGCAGACCGAAAGGGTCAACCAGTGCCTCGAGACTTTCCTACGCTGCTACTCCCAGGTAGCCCCAAAATAGTGGTGCAAATGGTTATCTCTTGCGGAGTTTAGTACAACACGAGTACGCACTAAAGCTTGGGAAAGTCGTCGTTCGCTGTCCTGTATGGCAGGGACCCCGCTCGTTGGGCCTGGTCGCAACTGACAACTGCCAGCCTTTGGATGTTCATGCCTGGTTAGAGGAGCACCAACTGATGCTCGACCTGGTCAAGCAACATCTGCACTGGGCGTATGAAAGTGCAACTATCCCTAGGTGGTTTTGGTAATTCCTAACAACATATAGCTCATTGAGCTAATGCTATTCCAAGATTAATATTTCAGGAAAAGCTCAATGAATGGCATGGCATGGATGAGGAAAGTGGACCCCTCAAAATACTAAGGACAAAAAGATTGGCTCAAGCTCAAAGCTCAAGACTCTACATTTTATATTTTGGTGATCCAAGATCACATTGAGTGTATAGGAAAAGCCAATACTATCAAGGAGGGATGAGGTGTTGCTTAATGGCTTGCTTGCTTCATAGTTCTTAGTGATATGCTCCAAAACCCTCAACTACCTTCCCACATCCACATATGACCTAAACCAAAAGTCAAACTCGGCCCCACCGATTCTTTCTATCTGGCGCCACCGAGTTTCAAATGTCATAGCCACTGCCACAAACCCTAGGCAAATCTGTCTCACCGATAGGGATCTCGGTCTCACCGAGATGGGGTTGTAATCTCTCTGTTTTCCTTCGTAACGTTTCGGTCCTACCGAGATGAGCGATCGGTCGCACCGAGATTGCAATGTAAACTCTCTGTTTCCCTTTTGTAACATTTCGGTCCCATCGAAATGAGCGATCGGTCCCACCGATTTTACCTGACCAACTCTCTGGTTAGCTTATTACCAAAATCGGTCCCACCGAGTTTGTGTAATCGGTCACACCGAGATTACGTTATGCCCTAACCCTAACCATATCGGTCCTACCGAGTTGCATCTTAGTCCCACCGAAAACCCTAACGGTCACTAGGTTTGCTAAATCGGTCTGACCGAGTTTTTAATTCGGTCTCACCGAGATCGGTAAATTGTGTGTAACGGTTAGTTTTTGTGTGGAGGCTATATATACCCCTCCACCCACTCTTCATTCGTGGAGAGAGCCATCAGAACATACCTACACTTCCAATACACATTTTCTGAGAGAGAACCACCTACTCATGTGTTGAGGCCAAGATATTCCATTCCTACCATATGAATCTTGATCTCTAGCCTTCCCAAGTTGCTTTCCACTCAAATCTTCTTTCCACCAAATCCATATCCTGTGAGAGAGAGAGTTGAGTGTTGGGGAGACTATCATTTGAAGCACAAGAGCAAGGAGTTCATCATCAACACACCATTTGTTACTTCTTGGAGAGTGGTGTCTCCTAGATTGGCTAGGTGTCACTTGGGAGCCTCCGACAAAGATTGTGGAGTCGAACCAAGGAGTTTGTAAGGGCAAGGAGATTGCCTACTTCGTGAAGATCTACCGCTAGTGAGGCAAGTCCTTCGTGGGCGATGGCCACGATGGGATAGACAAGGTTGCTTCTTCGCGGACCCTTCGTGGGTGGAGCCCTCCGTGGACTCAACGCAACCGTTACCCTCTGTGGGTTGAAGTCTCCATCAACGTGGATGTACGATAGCACCACCTATCAGAACCACGACAAAAACATCCATGTCTCCAATTGCGTTTGAATTCTCCAAACCCTTCCCTTTACATTCTTGCAAGTTGCATGCTTTACTTTCCGCTGCTCATAGACTCTTTGCATACTTGTTTGAATTGTGTTAAGATTGCTTGACTTGTGCTAAGATAGCAAAAATCTGCCAAAGACTAAAATTGGGAAAAGGATAGATTTTTATTTGGTCAAGTAGTCTAATCACCCACCTCTAGACATACTTTCGATCCTACAAGTGGTATCAGAGGTTTGGTCTCCATTTGCTTTGATTTCCATAGCTTTTGGTGGTCATAACCTTGGTTTCACAACCTAGGAGAGGATGGCGTCTAGCGAGGGAAATTATCACCGTAGAGGTCCTTACTTTGATGGCACTAATTTTGCTAGTTGGAAGCATAAGATGAAGATGCATATTCTTGGACATAACCCCGCCGTTTGGGCTATTATGTGTGTTGGCTTGCAAGGTGAATTCTTTAATGGGAGAGAACTGAATCGTGAAGCTACCACGGATGAGTTGAAGATGATACAATACAATGCTCAAGCTTGTGATATCCTCTTTAACGGATTGTGCCACGAAGAATTCAACAAAATCAGCCGCCTTGAGAATGCAAAGGAAATTTGGGATACTTTGATTGACATGCATGAAGGTACCAACTCCGTGAAGGAATCCAAGTTGGATGTGCTTCAAAGTCAACTTGACAAGTTCAAACTGAAGGATGGTGAAGGTGTCGCTGAAATGTACTCTAGGCTTGCTCTTATCACAAATGAGATTGCCGGCTTAGGAAGTGAAGAGATGACCGACAAATTCATCATCAAGAAGATCCTAAGAGCCTTGGATGGAAAATACGATACTGTATGCACATTGATCCAAATGATGCCAAATTACAAAGATCTCAAGCCTACGGAAGTCATTGGAAGAATTGATGCTCATAAGATGTCACTCAAGGATAAGGAGGAGCTCCATAACAAGTCAAGTGGTGCTTACAAAGCCTCATGTGAAGCCCCCACATCATCAAGTGAGAAACAAACCTTCAATGAAGAATTGAGCTTAATGGTGAAGAACTTCAACAAGTTCTACAAGAATATAAGCAAAGAGAGAAGTTCCAAGTGAAGGTCCTACAATGACAAAAGATCTTCTAGTCGAGAGCGAAACTGCTACAATTGTGTAAGACCCGGACACTACTCCAATGAGTGTACAGCTCCCGACAAGAGAAGAGAAGATTCTCCCAAAAGAAGAAGTAGAAGAGAAGAATCACCATCAAGGGAGAGAATGAGTAGAGATGATCGATATGAACAAAGACCCTCACGGAGAAGGAAGGATTCGGAAAGGAAGGACAAGTCATCAAGGAGCTACACAAAACGAAGACATCAAGCTCATGTTGGCGAATGGGTATCCGGCTCCGACTCCGACAATGACTCCGAGAGAAGCTATCACTCCGACTCCGAATATACTCAAGATGAAGGTGTTACCGGTCTAGCACTTGTGTCAACCAACTCCTACGACATATTTGATTCACCAAATGAAGGAATTGGAAGATGCTTCATGGCCAAAGGTCCAAAGGTATCACACCCCGAGTATGTTGATTTCAATAGTGATGAAGATGACTTGTTAGGTGATGATGATTTACTTGTTGACAACTATAGTGATGAATACTATGATGAAACGAATGACAATGATAAGGAGAAGATTGAGCCTCTAACTAAAGAACTAAACACTCTTAAGTTAGCTCATGAAACTATCTTAGGAGATCATTGAGAACATTTAAGGACTCATGAGAAATTACGTTTTGAGAAGCTCAATCTTGAGCAAGAGCATGAGTTCTTAAAGGAAATCAATGATGATCTTCGCAAGAAAAGTTCTTCTTACATTGCCAAACGTTTACTCTTATCCACATACATGCCTCAAGTCAAGTCTAGTAACAAAAACAAGAAGGATTCTTCCTCTAGTAGTAACAATAATCATGCTAAATCCAATGTTGTTGCTTGTAGTAGTTCGCTTGATTCCATTAACGATTCTTGTAGCCAAGTTACACTTGAGCAAGAAAATAGCTTATTGAAGGGAATTATAGAGAAAGGTGTTTACAAGAGCCTTGCTGGGAGTAAGCAATTCGAGGAAATTGTACGCAAGCAAGGAAGGCACCGGAAGAATCAAGGTATTGGTTTTGAATGAAAGTTCAATGCCAATGGAGTTGAGTGGGAAGAAGATCAATACCCCAAGACGAAGTTTGTTCCTCAATAAGAGAAGTATGATCCTACTTCATCCAAAGGGACACAAGCTCAAGATGATCTTCCACCACAAGACCACAAGCAAAAAGGCAAGGACAAGATTCAAGAGGAAATTGATGCATTTGAAGAAGCTCCTATGGCCTTGGTCAAGTGGGTTCCCAAGACTACATCAAGTTCCACTTCATCAAGTACAACTACAACTCCGAGGATTCCCATCAAGATGGAGTGGATCCCGAAGAAGAAGAACTAGAGAGTTCTTGAGGGTGACTCCACCAATATACTTCACTCTTATCATTTTGGCAAGAACAAGTGCAATCAACTTCCACATCTTACACTAGTTCAAGGAGTCACAAACCCTCTTGTTGGTAAGACAAGGGACAAGGTAACCTAAAGCTTTCATAGACATCATCTTGTGTGTGCATCACTCTATGTCTATGGATATCCTTGTTTGTTCCTTGTGGGACTAACCCATGTAGGTATTGAAAGTGCAACTCACTCCAAAGGATAGCTCCGAATGATCTACACACTACAAAAAAAGACACATCCATGACATTTTGGGCCGAACGAATTTTTTTCTGTCATACATATGACACTTCTATGACGATAATTGTGACAAAACCCGGTATCATCATAGATGTGGTGGGCTCCTACTTCTATGACAAAAAATCATGACAGAAAATGGGCTTTTCGTCCTGGGCCGGCCGGAGACGCATCTTCATGACATTCTTTGGGCCGTCCATGACGAAAAAAACAATGGTAGAAGCGAGGGCGAGGAAAATTTCAGGGAGTTCCCGGTTACGGTGGGAGGTCGGGGGCTGAGCGATGTGCGTTTCTCTTGTACACGTACGCGCGTGTGTGCGAGGCGTTGGCTCTAACCGAACCCGAGCGAGGCGTTTTGCTCTAACTGAACCCGAGCGATTGCAGGCTACGCGTTACTGAACCCAAGCGGTCGATCGATGGCTGTCAACTGAACCCGATCGAGCGATTCCTTCGCTACTGCTGCTAACTGAAGCCGATCGATGCTGCCTCTGGATG
>NC_041380.1:72050861-72055581 GCF_002162155.2 Triticum dicoccoides | reverse complement strand
GGTGGGGGTGGATGAACAGGATCCCGTGGTGTTGCCTCTGGATGAACAGGACCCCGATCGATCGAGCCGGTTGGGGCTGGATGAACAGGACCCTGTGGAGGGCTGGATGAACAGGACCACCCCGTGGAGGGCAGGATGAACAATAGACGGTGGAGGGCAGGATGAACAGTAGCCCGTGGAAGGGTGGTTGAACAGGAGCCCGTGGAGAGGGCTGGTTGAACAGTAGCCGGTGGAGTAGCGCGCGGTGGAGGCTGGATGAACAGGAGCCCGCGGATGAACAGTCGCAGGTGGAGGCTGGAGGAGGTCGACGGTGGATGAACAGTAGCTCGTGGAGGCTGGAGGGGGTCGACGGTGGAGATGAACAGTATCCCGCGGAGTCCCATTTTGCGGTACGCCACACCCCTCCTGATGAATAGGACCCCCGTTTCGACCGTAAGAGGTCCGTTTCGTCCATTTTGCGGTACGCCAGACCCTTCCCGATCAACAGGACCCCCGTTTCGACCGTAGGAGGTCCATTTCATCCATTTTGTGGTACGCCAGACCCCTCCCAATCAACAGGACCCCGTTCCGAACATAGGAGGTCCGTTTCCTCCGTTGTGCGGTACGCCAGGCCTCGTTTCCATCGCCTGTTCCGTCCAAGCCCTCCCGATGAACACGACCACGCATTCCGTTCCGACCCAGCCGGTTGGCTCCCACGCGTTCCGTTGCCTCCCCATGAACACGACGCATTCCGTTGCCTCCCCATGAACACGACGACGACGTTGTTTCTCCATTCCGACCCAACAATGTACACGAGCCATGGCCGTACGTATGCGCGAGTAGGCGTTCGAGACCCCGCCCGTATGTACACATACGTGGCCGTATTTTCTTTCTTGCACCCTCGCCGCTGTACGTACGCGTACATGCTACGTGCGCGCATCTACTACGGCACGTGTGCGCCTCTACATCGACCAGTATGTACGTACACGTTCGCGACCAGAATGACAACGCTACGTACACTTCGACCAATTGGGTCCCGACTGTCAGGCACTTCCTTGCCTGCGAAGATGTAGCTGGTGGGTCCCAGCAGTCAGGGGGCGAATCATTTGTTTGCCCGTACGCACTTCCTTGCGTGCGAAAATGTAGCTGGTGGGTCCCAGCAGTCAGGGGGAAATATTTTTTTCGTGAAATACAGTGGCCCGTCCGGTGGGTCCCAGCTGTTAGGTGGAGGAATCATTATTTTCCGCGTAATAAGGAGGCACTTCCTTGCTGCGGCCGTGGACCCAGCTGTCAGCCTGTCCACGTACAGTACACGTCCGATGGAAGTCGTTCCTTAACCACATTGACCACGCCGCGCCGAGAGCACCAGGACGGTGGACGACGGTGAGGCCTAGGAAGGGGACGACACGGAGGCAAGGAAGACTCGGCAGTTGTTTCCCATGCGGAGGGGAGTATGACTGTACAAGGGTTTACTGGTTCGTCTACCGTCGCCGGAGAATAACAGCAGGTGTGGGTGAGTAGAGGGATGGCTAGGCCAGCGATGGGAGTACGGTCGGGCGGTGAGGCCTGCACGGCAGCACAGCCGGCCGCGAGGAGGAGGGAGCAGGCAGTCCCGCCGGTGCTTGTTTGAGTGGCTGGAGCAGGAAGAGCAGAGATTGAAGAAGCACGACGGCCGTTGGATGGACATCCAACAATCAGTGCTTGTGCGTCAACCTTTTTTAGGAAAGCCTCAAATCTGTGGAAAACAGCATACATCCCATCTGCCATTATTTCTAATAATTTACAGCCCATTTGTGAATTCTTAAGGTTTTTTTGGAGCCCATGTTCTTTTTGTTAGCATTACAGCCCATATTGTGGCAATGGTTAAAAAATTATACGAAATTTTACATATTTCGGTGCGGTCCGAACTGTTTTTAATCCCAAAATTTTGACTCACATTCAAACTGATTTTAAAAATAAACGTATATCAATATAAAATCCAACAAATTCTTCACGCATAAAAATTAATGTAATTTAAAATCTTGAAATGAAAAAAAGATATTTGAAACTAATTGTCGGTTTGATGTGTTTTAAAAATGTACAGCCCATTTCTTACTACTGATGGGCCATTTTCTCGGCCAGCCGAATGAAAGCTCTCCTCGTCTTGAAAGATTTGCAGCCCAACAGGCCTGACAAAGCGACTTACTTGCCAAATCACAAAAAAACTGTGCTGTGGCCATGGACCCAGCTGTCAGCCTCTCCACGTACAGTACTCTTCCGATGGAAGTCGTTCCTTGACCACGTTGACCACACCGCGTGGAGAGCACCACGGCGGTGGACGACGGCGAGGCCTAGGAAGGGGACGACGCAGCAGTGGAAGCCCGCGCGGGGAGGACTACGAGGGTTCACTGGTTCGGCTGCGGTGTGAGGCTGCCGTCGCCGCAGGGCCTGGCCAGCGGTGGGAATAGTAGGAGGCAGTGAGGCCTCTACGGCAGCACAACCGGCCACGGGAGGCAGGAGCATGCGGCACGACCGGCGCTGCTTTGGGCGGCTGGAGCAAGAAGACTAGAGGTTGAAGAAGCACTACGGCCATTGGATGGACATCGTACGGTCACTGGAGCTAGAATCGTTCATATTGACTAAGTTGACAAAGCCCTTCATCCCTGTCAACTTAGTAGGCCCACAAGTCAGCCTCCTAGCAAGGTGGGTCCCAGCTAGCCGGGGGAGTATTCATTTTTTTGTGCATAATAAGGAGGCACTTCCGGTGGGTTCGAGCTGACAGCGGGGGGAACGTTTTTTCACGAAATATGGTGGCCCGTCCGTTGGGTCCCAGCAGTCAGGGGGAAACAATTTTTTTCACAAAATGTTGGTGGCCCGTCCGGTGGGTCCCTGCTGTCAGGTGGAGGAATCATTATTTTCTCTGTAATAAGGAGGCACTTCCTTGCTGCCGCCATGGACCCAGCTGCCAGCCTCTCCACGTACAGTCCACGTCCGATGGAAGTCGTTCCTTCCACATTGACCATGTCGCGCCGACAGCACCAGGGCGGTGGACGACGGTGAGGCCTAGGAAGGGGACGACGCGGAGCCGGTGAAGACGCGACAGTGGATGCCCACGCGGAGAGGAGTATGAGGGTTCACTCGTTCGGCTGCGGTGTGAGGCTGCCGTCACCGCAGGGCCTAGCCAGCGGTGGGAATAGTAGGGGGCGGTGAGGCCTCCATGGCAGCACAACCGGTCACGGGAGGCAGGAGCAGGCGGCACGACCGGCGCTGCTTTGGGCGGCTGGAGCAAGAAGACCAGAGGTTGAAGAAGCACTACGGCCGTTGGATGGACATCGTACGGTCACTGCAGCTAGAATCGTTTATATTGACTAAGTTGACAAATCCCTTGGTACGTCAACTTAGTAGGCCCACAGGCCAGCTTCCGAAACGGTGCGCCCCAGATGTCAGGGGGAGGAATCATTTTTTGGGCGGGTGAAGCTAGAATATCCGAGATTAAAGAAGAAGCATGGCATCCGTTGGATGGACATCCAACGGCCACTGCTGCTAGAACCGTGTGTTGACTATAAGTTGACAAAGCCTTGCATACGCGTCAACTCTGTTTTTTAGGGGACGCATCAACTTAGTAAGGCCAGAAGTGTGCGGCAGAGAAATTATAGCCCATTTGAGATTTGTAAGAATGTGTAGCCCATTTTTGAATCCTAATGGAATTTACTACAACCCATTTACAGTTTGTTAAAAGTACAACCCATTTCAACCAACCGTTCAAAACAGAATTCTATAAAATTTCCCACATTTTGATGGTATTCAAAATATTTTTATCCTGAAATTTCTAGTCAGATTAAATACAATTTCAATATAAATTTATATTACGTAAAGATTCAACGAAACATTGCGCTCGCAACAATTAATGAAATTAAAATTTTCAATATCCAAAAATAATATTTTATAAAGTAATCACGTGTTTGGTGCATTTTTTTATAGTTACTGCCCAGTTTTTATAATTACGTCCCATTTATTATTTCTTAAAACCCATTTTGTTGTTAAGCCTAATGCATCCCTCCTAGAAAAGATTTGCAGCCCAGCGGGGCAGAGAATAACAACTTGACCTTGCCTGGGTATTCCTAAAAAAAGTATAGCTGGGCTAGCCATTTTCAGCTTGAAAAAAATTAATATCTGGGCTAGATATCTGACCTGGGCTAGACGGGCCACAGCCCGCCCAATTAATACCTGCAGCGATGTTTTCGTTGTTGTTTAGAGGAGAAAAATTAACATCTGGGCTAAAAATCGAAAAACTCTGCAGTGCTCACACCTCAAAAACACAAATACTGCTCGAGCTGCTTGGTCCCAGCTGTCAGCCGCTTCTTGTGCAATTCTCTCGTTTATTGCCTAGTACTACATAGGTTGACAATGGTGTGGGACCGTGATGTCAGGAAACCAGGGGAAGCAAAATAAATAACTCCAGCGAGCGCTTCCAGCTCTGCCTCGTTGTCTCCCGTGGAAACCTCTTTCCTCCCTTTTTTTGCTCGGGCAAGGACCAATGCATGCATCACGTCCATGCGGTTATTAGGCAAGAAATAAAAACGCTTTGCATGCTATGAATTACAATGGCCTGCATGGGTAGCTAATAAGGCATCCTCTTAACTGCTGTGATTAAATGTTGTGTTTAGAAGAGAGAAATATTCTTCTTTTCCACCAATCTGCTTGCACCTAGGTCGTGATGCACCTTCTAATACGACTTATTCACCTAGACGGAGGGAGTATA
>NC_041380.1:72041583-72050634 GCF_002162155.2 Triticum dicoccoides | reverse complement strand
ATGGACCTGGTGGGTCCCCATTGTCATCCTCTCCAAATAAAGTCATCTCCTCTCCCGCGCGCGCTTTCCGCCCAAAACAGTCAGCGCCGCCCGCCCCGCTTCCCGGTGCAGGCGATTGCTCCGCCTTCAAACGACACAAGTGCCATCCGTCCATCCATCTGCCGCCCACATTAATGATACGCGGTTGCCGAGGCGGCTACTCCGGCGCCACATGTCCGTCCCTCCGCCCGCCCACCGTTGCTATATAAACTGCTATGCCGGCCATAGCCGCAGTCATCCGCATCCGTTCCCTTTCTCCTGTCCACACCACTACTGCCCACCATGACTTCCTCGCGCTCCAGCGCTCTTTGGGACAGGCGGACGATGGACCACAAGGAGATGGCAGCCATTGCTGCCGACTGACTGGCTGGCAGGCAGCCGAAGGACGACGATGTCCCAATGGAGAACATGGTAGTCGACGATCCGGCACCAACCCCCTCCTCCACGCCATCCTTGCCGGTGCATTGCACCATGACCATCGGCGAGGCCCGTGCCCAATATATGGACAGTGTGAGGCAGATGCGTCAGGAGCAGTTCCGGGAGGCGCAGGCCGATGCTGCCTACAACCACCATCTCCTCCAGGAGCACCTGCAGGCGGAGGAGCAGATCGCCGCAGAGCGGGCAGAGCAGGAGGCGCTGCTCGACTCATACAGCTCCGCCCGCAAGGGCCACCTTGAGCGCTGGCGGGAGCGCATGCGGGTGGCGGAGGCTGCAGCCGCCTACAAAGAGGCTAGAAAAGAGGGCGATGAAGCGGGCGAGGCACTGTTTGGTGAGACCGAGGACGAGGCAGAGGACAATGCCAGCTCCGACGAGTCCCCGCTCCGCTGGCGTCAACGAGGCCCTGCTCCGCCGAGGCCCTGCGGCGCCAACAACGAGGCAGAGGACACCGCCGGCTCCACCGAGGCCCTGCCCTGCCAACAACGAGGCAGAGGACATCGCTGGCTCAGCCGAGGCCCTACCCTGCCGGCAACGCGGGGGAGGATTTTCACCGCTCCGCTGAGGCGCCGCCCGCCGGCAACGAGACAGAGGACATCGCCGGCTCCGCCGAGGCCCCGCCCCGCTGTCAACGAGGCCGCGCCACAAAGAAAACGAGGAAGAGTAGAACACAGTAGGTCGCCGCCGCTCGGGTCCAAGTAAGGCCACCGCTACTACTCTCCTGTTGAAGCCAAACTAGGCGGGTTGGCCATTGACGGTCGGTTAGCTTCTTGGCGGCAACGTGGAGTCGGGGAGTTCTGCTGGAGAATAACGCTGCTTCTACTTAACTGCTGGTGCAGTTGGCTGACTGACACGTGGGCCCAACAGGCCACATGTCAGTTACGCAACTGCACCTGCAGTTAAGTCACTGAAGCTTCTGTTCGACTCAGCGGGACACAGGTGGGTAGCTTCGGTTAATTAATTATACCTCCAGTGCACCCCTTTTTATTTGAAGAATGTATGAAATGTAATGAAATCTGGCATGTTTATATGAAATCCGACCGTGTATGAATGAATTTATTTTGATTAGTTCGAATTCCTATATCACTGGCATTGGATGAACGTGCAAGACAATATGTAGTAGCATTATTCCCAGGGTGATCACCTCGTTTGCAGTAGTTTCACATGTACTCCCTCCGGTCCTTTCTAGTCTGCATACAAGTTCTGTCTGCAGTCAAAGTATCTCTACTTTGACCAATCTTATACAAAAAAGTATGCACTTTCACAATGTGCGAAGTAAAAAGGAACAGAAGGAGTACAAAGAGTTTGAGCAGGTTTTTAGCGTTTCTGTACATTGCAATCAAACACACAGGCCTGGCAATTCATAGAGAACATTCAAAACAATCGATGATTATGCATCTCAGCGACTCACATGTCAGAGGCAATATTTACTTCACAACTAAAGAATAAAGAAAAAAATTGATCGACGCTGCTGTCGGTGTCAAAACTGGCGGATCTTGGGTAGTGGGTCCCGAACTGTGCGTCTAGGCCGGATGGTAACAGGAGGCAGGGAACACGATGTTTTACCCAGGTTCGGGCCCTCTTGATGGAGGTAAAACCCTACATCCTGCTTGATTAATATTGATGATATGGGTAGTACAAGAGTAGATCTACAACGAGATCAAGGAGGCTAAACCCTAGAAGCTAGCCTATGGTATGATTGTTGTATATGGAGTTGATTGCCTACGGACTACAACCCTCCGGTTTATATAGACACTGGATAGGGTTAGGGTTACATAGAGTCGGTTACAATGGTAGGAGGTCTTGAATACCCGCATCGCCAAGCTTGCCTTCCACGCCAAGGAAAGTCCCATCCGGACACGGGACGAAGTCTTCAATCTTGTATCTTCATAGTCCAGGAGTCCGGCTGAAGGTATAGTCCGGCTACCCAAACCCCCCCTAATCCAGGACTCCCTCAGTAGCCCCTGAACCAGGCTTCAATGACGATGAGTCCGGTGCGCAAATTGTCTTCGGCATTGCAAGGCGGGTTCCTCCTCCAAGTCCTTCATAGAAGATTGTAAACACCAAGAGTAGTGTCCGGCTCTACAAAATAAGCTTCCACATATTGCCATAGAGAGAATAATATTAACACAAATCAAATCTGCCGACGTATTCCGCAGTGTGTCATCACACTATAGCCAAGTCCCTCACTCGAATCGTTTTCACTTTTCCACCTCAGCGTGTTTTGCGAGGCGGTTTCCTTGGCACGTCTTGTCAAAGCAGAGATCGTGTACCCCCCTTTTACGGGATTCTCATCAATACGGACGTGGGTAACCCAACTGCGCCACTTATCACGGCGCTTGGGAGGCAAGCGAGTTTTACTAGGCAGGTGGGGACGCACAACCGCATCCGCCCATATAAGGGGACAAGGATCCACCTTTTTACCTACGCCTTCTTCCTCCTTTGCCTATTCGTCTCCTGCGCACCCGAGCTCCAGCGCCCAAGCCTGCACTTCCCACCTCAACCTTCTCCAGCAATGTCCGGAGCGGGAGGCAAGAGTGATGGTTGCTTCGTTCGTCCAACTTACTACTGGGTCTATGTGATTTGACGGCTCATTGGTCTTTATTACTGAGGTGGTAGGACTGCTGGATGTCCCACGCTTTCGGCGAAAGGAGGTATACTACTACTACTAGATTACAATTTTCTCCATTCTTACAGCGGAGGCGTGCAAGAGCAGTGAAAACACGCACGCTCAGTGATTACATGGCCCACCTCACACTATCACCATGCGACACCTAACTCTTTACATAGTACTCCCTCCATTCCTAAATATTACTAGATGAGTCCCCGCGCGTTGGCGCGGAACAGTGGTATATCTCTCTGCGAAAAATTATCGATTCATAGAACAAAAAACTCTATAACCGCATGACAAATGTGGTAGCCAAACTAAATAAACTCCCATCATCATTTAGATCATCCCACGTAAGGAAAAAAAGATCAGCCAACTGAACTCCTACTGCATAATGGGATTAAAATTTTCTTTTTGACATGTTAATGGGACTTAAAAGCTCACTTACATGCATGCTACCGGTGCATGCTTGCATGCAGACATGTTGATGTGATTTAAAACCCACTCACATGCATGTGGCACGGTATTTCTGCATGCTTGCATGTGGCTTAGTGCGGAGCCTCTCAACGTCAAGATCAGACGGCTATTATGGACTGATTTACTTCATCTAACGGCTACATCAATTTTGATGACGTGGCTCAAGGAGAGGATAGAGAATTCCTAGTAGTGGGGGCTAGCTATTACTAGTAGATATAAGTCTTTGTAGAGATTCCACTACATACGGAACAAAATGAATGAATCTACACTTAAGATGCATCTATATACATCCGCATGTGGTTCATGGTGAAATCTCTACAAAGACTTATATTTAGGAATGGAGGAAGTACTAGTATAGTACGTACTGTAATTTATCAGCGAATAAATTTGTACAATGCTATGAAGCTTCCAGCTTCTGTTGCATGTATCTTGCGTCCAAGGTTGGCCGTTGCAACCTTTCATCAAATACAAAGGAGACTAACATGCATGCTATTGCATCTCAATGATTGACAGATCATAGCAAATATGTACTCCATCCGTTCCAAAATAAGTTTCTCAACTTTGTGCAAACTTTAGTACAAAGTTGTACTACTACTAAAGTTGACACTTATTTTGGAACAGAGGCAGCTAAAGAAAAAAATGATCCATGCAGTCCCTAGCCCTTGAACCGTGAACCCTGACCAGGCTTCAATTTTCTGGCAATGTTCGAGCTTCCTAATAAATGAAGTTTGCAACCTTTTGACCATCGGATCATTTTGTGCAGTTTCACCAAAATCGAGATGAGCATCCCTATGTCAAAGAAATTGAACAAGCGTGATTAGAATAAGATTGCTGGGACTAGTTGATGAGACATAAACTCATCACAAATACAGTACGTAGAAGCCAGTAGAGGTATGTGCGGGGCAAAGAAGTAGAGAAATATCCACAGGGAGTGATGTGGGCAGCTGGAGTAGTGGTGCAAGCTGGCTGTAAAGGGAGTTGTACCTGAGGGGCGTAGCTCAACCTTGAGGAGGGTGGCGGGAGGCGGCAACTGCCCACGTCATGGTAGTGAGAAAGGGACGAAGGCAACCTCACCGGCTTTGTGAGAGAGAACGGCGGGGACCCCTGATCGGGACGTGCCGACAGTGGGTTTTGGCCGTCAGCGACGGCCACCGCATCTACACTAAGCATCCACCCCTTCCCCAAGCGGACGTGATCCGCCGGGATGTTAGCGATGTGGCCACAATCGTTTTGTGCGAGCGAGTGTGAAGAGAGCAACCCCAGCAAGCAACCGTGTAGGCTGGCCCGTCCTGACTATGTACTCCTTTTCTCTCCATATGAACCTATCATATTGCGTACGTGCCACTGAAGAAAAAAAAACTTTATTTATAAATGACGCGGCACCTACTACTCGTTCTCCTATAACCTTGCACTTGGCATCTCCAAAATATTGACCTTGCGATTGGCTCTTCGCCTCTTCGGGAAGTCGAGCAATAATGGTAGTGCAGTATATATCGTTCTGGCTATATGAGACTGAATGAATTGCTGCACGTCCACCATGTGGGCGAGGGTCGAGGGGTGAGGGAGAGTTCTACATACAGAGCAAAATGAGTGAATCTACACTCTAAAATACGTCTATATACATCAGTGTTTGGAGTATGTACTGGTAGTTCACATTGAAATCTACTAAAGGACATATATGTTCCAAACAATATGATATAATCTCTATAACCAAGGTAGTAGGGACGAGGAGTAAACGGAGGGTGTAGTAAATTTTTCTCCTTGTCCTGTGAGCCACCGCGCGCATGGGCGAGGGAGCGGGCGTAAGGCGTAGTAAGCAAGCTTCACCTCATCCTGCGAGCCACCGCGCCCGTGGGCGGGGGAGACGGCGTACTAAGCAAGCTTCTCCTCGTTCTACGAGTTGACGGGACACATCAAAAGTACTCCAGTGTATAGAGCCTTGCCTCTAAGGTAGGCCCCACATGGTTTGCCTCTTTTTTTAACATAACACGTCAAGTCGCAATTTGTTTGTTCACCCGTGGTAGACGATCCTCCCTCCACCAAGTGGACACATGCCAAATTACCACGTGGGCTGCCTTTTTCGTACAGAAATGAGCTCCACCGTGTACCCGCGCGGGTGTGGTTGGGAAAGAGACAGGAGTACGTGCGTCGTGCATGCACCTCTTCTCTTTGTGCACGTCTCCCACCTACGTGGGTGTGTGTGAGAGATACAAACCGCGTTCATGAGTGTTTTTTTGTTTTGGGGTGGGGGTGGGGTGGGGGGTTGATTTCATGAATTATTTGTGGGAATATGTGTCGATGACATCTCAAACAAAATTTTGCATGCAATGTGTGTGAAATGGAGGCCTATCCATATCATACATAGAGGGTCGGGCAATCCACGAGAAGAGAGGGAGGAGTCATAGCTATCGATAAAGTCGAAGAGAGGATCAAGTGGGTGGGTGCGAGATCGATGAAGACAGCCATTGAAATTGTGTGTGTGTACAAGTCAAAGATATATGGCGACTGGCCTACCGGAACGTTAGAGGGCACACGTCAAGTTTGTGTGTGGCAGGGAGACATGACTAGAGCGCTCGATGTATCGGTGTGTGTGGGGGGAGGGGATGGTGGGAGGGGTAGGCAGACACCTAACTATAGAGGTAGAACAACTCGTATATGTGTTGAGAAGGAGAGACCCAGCTATGTCTTGAGGGAGATCGGTCGACATCCATACATAATTGAAGGACGGGAAATATGATGGAGAGAGAGAGAGAGGAGAGAGAGAGGGAGGGAGAGGGAGGGAGAGGGGTAGAGTGTTGGATGGGTGATGGAGTTGCTTCTCGAAGATGGTGGGAGAGGCCTACTAGACAGACTGAGGGTGGAACTGCAATGTTATCAATAAGAGTGGGGATGTGTTTCTGTGTGTGCCTGTGCGTGATAGATCTGTCGAGACGCATCCATGGATGATGAAGGGGAACCATGTGTTTGGTAAGCAAACCTAACTAGATCAATAGATCAATTGTTGTTTGTCGGAGGAAGGGAGAGACACAACTAATGAGGTAGATCGATTGACGTGTGGGTAAAAACGAGTTATAAGGACCTAGCTAGCTATATGTATAGCGAGAGATCGGTCGGTGTACGTCCATTTGTTAGAGGCAAATAAGGCCCAGCGAGACGGATAGACAGAGAGAATGGAGCTAGGAGGTGGTGCGAGAGGCCCAACTACTGGCTAGATAGGGGGAGGAGTGTGCGGTTGTGAGAGCGATGAAAAGAGGGGCGAGAGTTTACACGTGTGTCTGACCGTATGAGAGACACGAGGCAAGGACACATAAAGGAGGAGATTGAAGGTGTGTTTGTATGTTGTAGGAAGGCATCGCTGGAGAGGTTTATCGATCGGTGTGTGTCGGAAAGGAGTTGTGGAAACTCTGGGAGAACAACCTAAAGAAAAAAATGAATGTGCCCGGTGGATAGAATGCCGAGGGAGGGGGAGGGCGAGGAGGGAGTGTGCATGAACGAGAGAAAGTTAGTGGTAGTTACAAAGGTTAGAGGATTGTGTGGGTGTAAGGGACTAACAAAGATCATAATTTGATATGAAAGCGGATTCATATATTTGAATAGGAGATCATAGTGTTTTAAACATTGCATGCATGAATATAGCGGTGATACACGTGCTGTGCACATGTTATACCATAATGTGACAATGCATGGTGTTTGCAACTCACAGCTAAATGCCGAACAATCAAAACCATACTATACATCAAACAATCTCACATTTTATTTGAATTTGTGATAATGTGTGGCATTTGCAGCTTACAACTAAATATCGAACAATCTAAACAATACTATATATCGAACATTCTCACATTTTATTTGAATTTGTGGTAATGTGTGGTGTTTGCAACTCACATCTAAATACTTGTAGGCGTAGGGGGCGGGGCACCATACATAATGTGATAAACACATTATACATATGAGACATGGTTTAGATTATGAAGATCTAGCTAGAGCTAGAAATGTAATGTGATTTGAAATCAAAATAAAGTGGATCAAAAAATCTAGTTCGAGTTCATATAGTACACATAGTTCATATGTAACTTGAGACTAATCATGTGGTGTGCTGTGAAGATAATACACAAACGATGGTTTAACTTGACAATAATGATGATTGTAGATCTTATTAAAACAGAGAAATGAATTCAAATGCTTTGACTTCACAACAATCATTACTGTAGATCTTATTAAAATAGAGAAACGAATTCAAATTTAGTTCATATTGAAGCGGTAGTATATACGTTTGGAATGCACTAAAACGTTCATTTGAGTAGTGGGTTGCATGCATTATACACGTAACGAAATATTTTAATTGAACATAACATGAATTCAAAGCTTTGAATGACATTTGTAGGGCGCATTGATTTGGTACAGTACACGTTAGGCTTGTCCGGAAATTTCAACCCGCGCCTTGTTAGCCCAAAATATTTAAGATATATCTTTGTCTCGTTGTGCTCCGACAACTCCCTCCATCTCAACCCGCGCCTTGCTATTCCGAAATTACAATGCACGAAAACTCCCACCTCCTGTGAAATCCCGACACGCGAAATGCCTGTGGTACCCCTGAACCGAAAGAACCGCCTCAAATCGGTGGGGGTACTTTTGTAACTTACCCCACACTTCGGACAAGCGCGTCTCTAAGCCATGGTTCCCCACTGCCATCCCATCCGCCAACCCATTCGTACACCGAGGCTGCGAAAACCCGCGATGAAACCCCACACCATGCTTCGTCCGCCACCCAGCCGGAGCCTCTTCCCCGACGACGTCGTCCACAGCAACACCTCGACGTCCCTCATCCACCATACTGGATGAGGATCCGTCGTCGATCTCATCGTCCCACCGGTTCAGCCACCCCGTCCTCCACCTCCAAGGAGCTGCCCCGACGTTCCCCTCATCTTTCGCGCCACCTCCATTCCCACACCGCCGTCTTCACCTGCACCACCGGAAGACCATCATCATCACCGTTTCCTCGGATGAAGCTGCGGCCTAATCGGCGCCACCAAAGAGGTTGTACACTAATCGCCACATTTTCTTCTTAATTCGATCTCACGGTGCTGCCGGCGCTCGGTCCCGAGCCGACACGGCGTGACTCCATCCACGGCGGCGTCGCCGGCCACTTCCTCCATGGCGTCGCTCCCTCGGTGGCGACGTCCACATCAGTAGGACCTGCTGTTGCTTGAGCTCTCGCTCGCGCTGCTGCTCTGCGCTTGCTCTCGGTCCCCTGCCTGGTCTGCTCTTGCTATTGCTCTTGCTCGCGCTGCTGCTCTCGCTCTTGCTCTTGCTTGCGATGCTGCTCCGATTTAGCTACACTTCACTCCGATGCCGCCGGGGTGAAGGAAGAACTAGCTGCAGCGGGGAGGGGGGCTCGCCAGAGAGGTACCCCACTATCTATCTTAGGGTTCAGGATGGGGGCGGTGGTCGCCGGCGGTGGCGGGGCGTTGGCGGGGCGGTGCTGTGGGGAT
>NC_041380.1:72014280-72041392 GCF_002162155.2 Triticum dicoccoides | reverse complement strand
GGGAGTGTTTTCGGGGCGAGCGGGGCGGCACACCGCGGGCGGCGGGGGGCTGCTGTTTGGCCGGCTCAGGGGGGTGGAGGTTGAAGATGAACTGCAGGCCCTTGATTTCGTATCCAATGGCTGCAAAATCGACTGACCAAAGATGAAAAAGTCAGTCGACCGACGTGTAGCCTCACCTTGCTAGTGCGTTCAGTTTCGACAGCAAAATTCAGTTTCGACAGTTAAGTTCAGTTTCGACAGTTAAGTTCAGTTTCGATAGTTAAATTCAGTTTCGATTGTTAAGCTCAGAGATGAGTGGCTGATGTATTTTACATCTAGCACTTTGTGGTTATGTATTTTACGTCATGTATTGGAGATGCTATTAGAATTCCACTCAGGTTAACGTTGTTCGTCGTCTCTCTTGTCCTGCTTCAGCCTCGGCGTCGTACAACTCACCGAAGCCGTTCCAATGACGAAACCCTCCATCACAGCGGAGCAGTACCTCGGGCTCCATCTCCAGACGCCTAAGATCTTCTTCCCCTCCTGCGACAGCCAAGTCAGCCGGAGCATCCTCACCGGCCAACTCAATCGTGCTGAGATCGACATGGCTTCGCCAAAGAGGTTGTACACTTGTTGCATCTCTTTTTTACTCTACATGTTATATATATTGTCCATTGAGCACACGGATTTGTTCCTTTAGTGTCTCCTTGAAAGAAAAGAACGTAGGAATTTTAATTTTCACTTGTCCCCCTTTTCAAATTCCTATTCAGGAAGCACAAGACTAAGAGATAGTAGCATAATAGCATTACAACCGTACATTTTCTTGTGGTTTGACTTAATCTCACCATGCTTCTTTGCATCCTGTGATCTTCCAATTGTTGTGAATCAAACACCCAGATTGGCAGAAATCCTGTGTTTTTAAATTCTCTGTTTTGCACGTGCATTCCTATCCTATTTCTGTCTATTTCCTATCCCTGCATTGTTGGAATCCTCCAATTCAAACGAGCCCTTACAGAATTACTTCTCTTACAGATAGTTGTCAAAGAAAACCTTGCGTGGTTTGTCCCGCTCCTGTTGCACCGTCGTCCACCCCAGCTCAGCTGCTCCAATGACAGAAGGGTCCAGCACAGCAGGGATCCGGCCTCTAGACTGTCTTTCGCCGCCTCAGATCTTCTTTCCTGCCGCTGGCAGCCATGAAAACTGCACTACCATCATCAACCGAGCAGATGACCTCGAGGACTACACGGGTCCGCAAGAGAGGTCGCACTCTTTCGTGTCTGCTTACGTTATGCATCGCTTAATATTACATGCTACTTTATCGTCCTGTTCACCAATTAGACTCTGAGTCAGCTCCAAACTAATGGTCAAACTTGAGTTTTTAAATGGTTGTGGGGTACATATCGGGGCCGCTATCAATAGTATCTATCTACTATCTGGTTAATCTCCGGTGTCTACTATGAGTTTCATGTTGGGTGGGAAACAAACAGTAAAGAAGCCATTATCTGTAATTTTTAACTGAAGCCATTATCTACCTGCTATTATTGGTTTTGGGTCTATCCACAGGTTGCTACCATCACTCTGGATTTCTTCATGCACTCCTTACATAATCTCACTATGTTTTATTCCTATGCATGACAGTTGTTGTAAACAATGGAACTGAACATGTAGAGCAAAAGAGACGAGCCTTGTGTGGCAATAAAATTTCACGCAGACGTCGCTCCATGGTAGGCGCAAAGGCAGCCCCCCATCCACGCATTTCGGATTGTAATCGAGAGGAAGATATCTGTTCTGAGGGGGATTCAGAAGGAGAAGACAACTCCTATTTACCCCCTGAGGTCTTCGCTCTAACTTGGCATGCTGATGTTGGTTATATCATACATATGGTGTCTTGCATTGCTTACTTTATACATCAAATATGTCATCTGCTTAGTTTAGACATCCTTTGTGCGAATGCCATCTGTTTAGTTTATTCATCGTTTATGTGAATTATGCAACGCCATCTTGTTTAGCCAGGCATCATATATGTGAATTTTGCAATGCCATCCTGCTTAGCCAGTCATCTTATATGTAAATTATATCAGGCCATCCTTTTTTTGTTACATATTACATTTGTCAACAATGTTCTTACATTCAACTGCTCTTCGTGTGCATCAGCCATTTGACACGGTGATGGCAAATTCTGGAGTGAAAACAAGGTCTTCAGAGCAGACTATGCTATCTGACGAAGCGCATATCGCGCTGGTTACGGATAGCTCCTCAGAGGAGGATTCAGAGACAGATGACCAGTCCTATCCCCCCCCCCGAGGTGTATGCTCTAACTTGGCAGGGTTATGTTGCTCATATCGTGCGTATGGTGTCTCGCATTGCTATGTCATTTGATTAGTTTAGACATGCTTTGTGTGAATGCCACCTGTTCAGTGTCTAATTACCATATATGTGAATTATGCATTGCCATCTTGTTGCAAGACATTATATATGTGAATTATACAATGCTATCTTGTTGCAAAGGCATTATATATGTGAATTATGCAATGCAATGCTGTTTAGCCAATCATCATGTATGTGAATTATATCATGCTATCATTTTTTGTATTACGTGTTCCATTTGGCGACAATGTTTGTATATTCAACTACTCTTCCTGTGCATCAGCCATTTGAAGCGGTGATGGAAGTATCTGGAGTGAAAACAAGGTATTCAGAGCAAACAATGCTACCTGCTGAAGCAGACATCTTGCTGGTTATAGAGAGCTCCTCAGAGGAGGATTCAGAGACTGATGACCAGTCCTATTTCCCCCCTGAGGTCTATGCTCAAACTTGGCAGGGTTATATTACCCATGTCATGCATGTTGTCTTGCATTGCTTAGTTTTTACATCATATATGGATTGCCATCTGCTTACTTGCTTACTATATAAATCATATATTTGAATTATATCATGCCATCATGTTTACATAGTACATACACATGATCTATCTGAATTATGGCATGGCAACCCATTTAATAAAGACATCATATCGTTATATCATCTCATCCTGTTTAGTGTTTACAGTCATCATATTTTGAATTATGGCATTCTATCCGTGAATGTATGTGAATTATGGCATGCCAACCTATTTAATAAACACATTATATAGTTATGTCATGTCATCCTGTTTACATAGTCTCATATTTTGAACTATGTCTTTCCATCTTTTTTAGTTAGCCATCATAATGTGAAATTGTGTCATGCTATCCTATTTAGTTAGCCATCATATATGTGAAATTGTGTCATGCTATCCTGTTTGGTTAGACAACATAAATATGAATTATTTCATGCCCTCTTTTATTACCCACTATCCATTGCACCTGTCTATCATACAATCTCTATACTTTCAATTACTTTTCTTGTTTATCAGCCATTTGAATTGGAGAGCATGATGGAAGTATCTAAGGGAGTAACAACACGGTCTTCAGAAAAGATAGTGCTACTAGTTGATGCAGATAGAACCACGGTTGTACTTGCCCAAGGACCAGATCCACCACACATAACCCAGACTCTCACAGATTGTACCCCTACCCAATTGGACAGAGAACTAGCTACACCCCTTCTAACCCCAACCCCGGTAGATAGTAACCCAGTTCCAGTTGACACAACACCGTCTCCACCACAGAGCACCCAAACACGAGCAGTTAGTAAGGGAACTGCGGTGCCCAAAGCACGAGGACCACCACTCTGAATCCCAACTCAACGCTTAAAGGAGAAGAAGATTTGTTCTCAAGTCAGGTTCTGTAGCTATGGTTCATACTCCTTTGCTCTTGCATGACTGTATTTACTCATACCAACTATTTTCAAATTTGAAGGATGGAATTGAAACTCCAATGGCGCAACAGGTATGTTTTAAACCTATTTCTTTAACTGGTTTGCTGTTGTAACCTTCTCTATGTTGAATTCAGTTTCAATTGAATAAACAGTTATGTTCTCATGTCATGCACATTACAACTGTTGTTATTGCTCTATAGTTACCCACACTTATATTCTGTCTATTCTGCTTTGTCTTGAACAAATATTATTTGAACTGTGTCTCTATCTTGATTTGGCAACAAAGACTAGAATGGTATAAACCATAAAGTGGCCATGGTACATAGATATATGTTTGTTTCATGTTGTTATCCTGTCCACTTTACTACTGAACTCATTTACCAAAATGAGTTTCATATACAACATGGTAAACATGTGATGTGTCTGCTTGTTTCTCTTTTAGAAAGCGGACAAAATATTGGAGAACAGTACCGCATTATCCAATGGTAAAGGAAGTAATGCAGATAAGGTTCAAGATAGTGAGACATCCCTGTTGGTCTCCAGAAAAGCTGATAAAAACTCTCTTGACGATGGTGAGGGAACCCAAAAGTCCTGTTTTGATGTAGTGTTCGAGTTACTGGCCACTACTGCTGGCACAAGCTCTTTGAACTCGCTGCCTGAATCAGTTCGTCTTCTTGAGTCTAAACTTCAAGTTGAAAGACATCGATCAGATGTGCTGCGACAGGAAGCTGAAGGACTGAGGAAGTCCCTGCAGAATTCAGATGCATATTTTCTGGTGCAACAGCAAGCGCTGGAGGATTTAAGCGCCAAACAAGAGAAAGTTAATAAGCTTGCTAAGCATCTTGCCAGCATTATGGGTACCCAGGATATTGTTTCTTGAGATCTTCTGAAGTGGTTTCAGTTCTGGATTTGTTTTGCTGTGGCGTTTATTTGCGCTGGTGGCCAACTTTGACAACCAGTGTATATGATATGCTGCTTTGTTCCCTATATTTGCACTGGTGGCGAACTTTGATGCCCAGTGGATGTAATATGTGTAATAGCCGTGATAGCCTAGCGTTAATTGCTTGCTTATTTATTTCCTTGTTGTCTTGTTTATTTGTTTGCTTGTAGTCATTGCAGTTCTTTTTCCGCGGTTAGCTAGTGGCTGCAATAACCTATTTTGTAAAACTAGGCCACAATAACCATGGGCTAATATTTACTGTAGTGACACAGGGCCTCCTACTGGCCGTAGAAACAGTGGGCCTTCTACGGGCCGTAGAAACAATGGGCCTTCTGTGACGCCGCAAGACCGGAGTTTCAGATGCTTTCCATGTTTCCGGGTTTTCGTCGTGTGATTTGTTTTGGTCCGTTGCTTTTCGTCTTTGCATCATGTGCATTGCATCATGTCATCATGCAACCCATTTTAAAACTCACTAAATAAATTGTGTGGATCTTTGATCCATTTAAATCGAGGGAAGAGTGACTTCTCTTTATAACATATCCTCCCAATATTAGGGAGCTATATTAAATATCCCATTAACTTGGAATCACCCATCACACAATTGCATTACTCTTCAACTCTTCTTCTATCCGACTTAACTTCATATATTTTTCCTCGTCATCTCTCTCTCAAGCCATACCCATGCATCATCCCTCCCACTTCCTTCGTTTTTCATGTCTTTGCAAGCGACCTTATTCCTCCTCCATTAATGTTCATCTTTTCCCTATAAATCTTGCCTTTTTCCTACACCCTCTCTGTCAGATTTCATCCCATTCGAAGTTGTTTTGGTCAGGTTCAAAAATGATTGAAGTTTGAAAATAATTCAAACACTAATTATTTTTCTACCTTCTAAAAATGTCGGAGCAATTTATTCAAACCCTACATAAATCCAGGGTTCCAGATATATTTTTATATATCTCATATTCCTAACCAAAAACCCCTGGATTTTCCCCTTTATTGATTGTTATTTATATAAACAATAATTTAAGAAAGGGAGGATTTTGGAAAGGAGAGGGAGCTCAGCCCAGCTGCAGCCTCAGGCCGGCCGGCCCAAGGCCTCCCGCGCCAGCCCATTTGCAGCTAACCCTAGCCTACCACTCGATCCCATCTCTCCCTCTCGTCCTCATCCATCGCCGCCTCTTCCTTCGTCCCTTTCCCCCGATCCACTCCCTCTCCCTCTCGTCCTCCCCCCGCCGCCACACACACATCTCACAGGAGAGGAGCGCCCGAGCCCGAGACCTTTTGCGCCCGATCCCCTCGGCCTCCACCTCGCCATCCCGTCGCCGCGTCAGGTCGCCGCCGGTGACCACAACCCGCGCCGCGCCCTCGTCCCGTTCCCCTCTGCCTCCTCCCGAGCGCCCCTCTTTCCATGCAAGCGCGCCCGCCGGTGTCGACCACCACCACCAGGAGCTTAGCCGCCCCTCTGCTCCTGTTTCCTCTCCTGCGCCTCCGCCGGCGTGGAGCCACGCCAAGACGCCGCCGCTGCTCTGCTTCCTGACGAGTAGAGGACGAGGCGCCCGCTCGCCCGCGTCTCGCGTTGACCGCGGCCGTCGCCCCGCATCGCCAGCACCAAGCCGCCGCCGTTGCCTCTGTTTCGAGCACTTGTGCTGCTGCTGTCGCGCCCTGCTTCGTCTGAAGCTCCAGCGCCAAGTACCTCGCCAAGCCGCCGCCATTTGCCCTGCCGCCGGCCTGCCTCCTTGTTCGGATTCGGCCGAGCTCTCCCCGTTGCCGGTTGCCTCGCCGACCCGCCGCTTCTCGCCGCCTGCCATCCTGTTCCTTGCCTTGCTGCTGCAGCCGCCTCCTTGCCATGGCCATCGCCGAGTTCCCCCAGGACCGGTGGAGCATGTGCGGGAGAACCAAGTCCGAAGACTACCGTGGCTGCGATCTCGCCCAGTAACACTACGGTTCGTCAAGACCGTCTCGAATTTTCGCCAAGTTCCACTACCGTCGCCCCTCAAAACGCAAAGTACCCCTAACGGACTCGACAAGACCCACATGCACGATTATGCCCGGCGATGCGACAAGTACATCTACCGGCGACCCTGAACATCTACGAAACCGTGTACCACTACCGTCGCCCCTCGAAGGCCTCGTGGACGTCAAGTTCCTCGCCGTGACCCCGAACATCTACGAAACGTGAACCACTACTTCCACTACCGTCGCCGTGGACGACTACTTCCTCTACGAACCCGAACCGCTCCGAGAATGCACCTGGAAGGTATAACCGCCGAGACGATGACCCGTGGACGAAAGCATGTGTTGTATGAGATGCTCACGTTTGAACCGTGTCCGAGTTGTCATTGCACGTTCCTCCTCGGTTGCCATGCCGTCGACCCATGGTAAACCCGGTTACCGGGATCACCCCACCATCTTGCACGACACGCTCCCGCACACTTCCCCTTTGCATCGGTATCTCAATCGAGTTACCGGAAACCGATATGTTGCCGTGGCATCACTTTCGGATTCGTTGTCGTGGCACCCCTTTCGTTTCCGTCACGATGGCAAATGCCTCATATCTTATCATGTCAACATTTTCATAAATATTGCATGAACATAAACATGTCATCCGCATCATGTTAACAACTTTAAGATGTTTCAAATTGTTGTTGCATTAAATTGTTGATGCATATGGGGATTTACCGGAATTGCTGTTCATTGCTTCCGGCCTCATTTAAACTTGACTAGATAGGTAGTTTTACTTTGCTTCACCCTCTTGCCATGTTAACAACATTTAATCTTGTTGGTTACCTAAACAAGAGAGAACTAAATAAGTCATGTGGTGTTTTCTTCAGTATGCAACTCCGTTGCATATTGTGCTCCACTTAATTTGTAGGATTGTTTGTGCACTTTGCCATGCCATGCTTCTTTAAACCGGTCATGCATCATACTTGGTTGTGCATCATGCCATGATTTTGTGGTGGTTGTTTACTATGCTGTGTGCTTCTTTCCGGTGTTGCTTCTTCGGGTTGGTTCCGGTAACGTCGCGTTTGTGAGGACCCGTTCGTCTACATCCGTTTGTCTTCTTCATGGACTCGTTCTTCTTCCTTGCAGGATTTCAGGCAAGATGACCATACCCTCGAAATCACTTCTATCTTTGCTTGCTTAGTTGCTCGCTCTTTTGCTATGCCTATGCTGCGATACCTACCACTTGCTTATCATGCCTCCCATATTGTTGAACCAAACCTCTAACCCACCATGTCTAGCAAACCGTTGATTGGCTATGTTACCGCTTTGCTCAGCCCCTCTTATAGCGTTGTTAGTTGCAGGTGAAGATTGAAGTTTTGTTCCTTGTTGGAACATGGAGATGTTGTTCCTGGTTGGAACATGTTTACTTGTTGGTATATCACTATATATCTTATTTAATTAATGCATCTATATACTTGGTAAAGGGTGGAAGGCTCGGCCTTATGCCTGGTGTTTTGTTCCACTCTTGCCACCCTAGTTTCCGTCATATCGGTGTTATGTTCCCGGATTTTGCGTTCCTTACGCGGTTGGGCTATAATGGGAACCCCTTGACAGTTCGCCTTAAGTAAAGCTCTTCCAGCAATGCCCAACATTGGTTTTACCATTCGCCACCTAGCCTCTTTTTCCCTTGGGTTTCGCGGACTCAAGGGTCATCATTATTTTACCCCCCCCCCCCGGGCCAGTGCTCCTCTGAGTGTTGGTCCAACCTGTCAGCTGCCGGTGACCACCAGGGGCAACTCTGGGCTGGCCTACTCGTACCTAAGACAATCTGAGTGTGCCCCGAGAAAGAGATATGTGCAGCTCCTATCAGGATTTGTCGGCACATTCGGGCGGTGTTGCTGGTTTAGTTTTACCCTATCGAAATGTCTTGTTGTACTGGGATACCGAGTCTGATCGGAATGTCTCGGGAGGAGGTATATTCCTTCGTTGACCGTGAGAGCTTGTGATGGGCTAAGTTGGGACACCCCTCTAAGGATTTTGAACTTTCGAAAGCCGTGCCCGCGGTTATGGGCAGATGGGAATTTGTTAATGTCCGGTTGTAGATAACTTGAACCTTAACTTAATTAAAATGAATCAACCGCGTGTGTTACCGTGATGGTCTCTTTCCGGCGGAGTCCGGGAAGTGAACACGGTGTTGGAGTTATGCTTGACGTAGGTTGTTCTAGGATCACTTCTTGATCATAGTTTCTCAACCGTGCTTTGCCTTCTCTTCTCGCTCTCATTTGCGTATGTTAGCCACCATATATGCTAGTCGCTTGCTGCAGCTCCACCTCATACTTTTACCTTACCCATAAGCTTAAATAGTCTTGATCGCGAGGGTGCGAGATTGCTGAGTCCCTGTGGCTCACAGATACTTCCAAAACCAGTTTGCAGGTGCCGATGAGTCCTTGCAGATGACGCAACCAAGCTCAGGAGGAGCTCGATGAAGATCTTGTCCTTTGTGTGGTTTCGTTCTAGATGATCAGTAGTGGAGCCCAGTTGGGGTCGATCGGGGACTTTTGTCGCATTTGGGGTTCTTCTTTTATTTTGGTTCCGTAGTCGGACCTTGATTGTATCCGGATGATGTAATGTTTTATTCATGTAATTGTGTGAAGTGGCGATTGTAAGCCAACTATGTATCTTTCCCTTATGTATTACATGGGTTGTGTGAAGATTACCTCACTTGCGACATTGCTTTCAATGCGGTTATGCCTCTAAGTCGTGCTTCGACACGTGGGAGATATAGCCGCATCGAGGGCGTGACACCTTCTATGGGCCATAGAAACAATGGGCCTTCTGCGGGCCGTATTATCAATGGGCCTTATACGGGTCGTATAATCGATTGGCCAAACATGGGCCAAACAGACCGCATTATGGCCGTAAACGGGCTAGAGTTGGAATCGTCTGTTCATGGGCCGACCATAACGGGCCATCGTTAATAGGCCGTATTTGATGATGCTATGAAATCGGCCCAACGTATTAACGGACCACAAACAGGCCGACTATAACCACGGGCTGAATTTGGCCCACAAGCAGAAAATGACAGTAACGGGCCGTAAGTAAACGAATGCTGGAAATGAGACCAAGAATAAATGGGCTCTGAGAAGGCCGAAAGATAACATGGGCTGGAAATGGCCCAACGGAATAATGGGCCATTAATGGGTATAAAGTGATACACTATTCATTACGGGCCAGTTTCACCACGGACCGTTAATGGGTGTAAAGTGATACACTGTTCATTACGGGCCAGTTTCACCACGGGCCGTTAGTAGGCCAAGAGTTACATAGGGCCTCATATGGGCCGAAAGACATCATGGGCCATACATGGGCCAGAAGTGAAAATGGGCTGGAATCATATTGGATGGCCCAGATGACGCTACTGGGCCTAATTCGGATAGGGTGTAACAGGCCTTGGGTTAGCGGGTTGTAAATGGGCTATATTCGAACAGGCCATTAACAGGCTTTCCATGGGCCGGCCCGCCAGCTTTTGACCAAGTCAAATGGGCCGGCCTTTTCACAGGAATGGGCCTCTGTTGGGTCGTGCCACGTGTCGACGTATCATAGGCGCCTTCCGTCCAATGAGTGGTTGACATCTGTCCCAACGATGAGCCGACACGTGTCTCCTCCAGCCAATGATGATTTTACATGTGGAAAATCCCCATTGGTCGGGGCTGTTAACGGGTTATCGGAACCAAAACCCGACCCGATAGCTTAACGGCATTCCGTTACGGTGGATGCCACGTGTCGGTCACCCTTGACGAAAGCACTTCTGTGACGCGCGATTTATCGTCATGGAAGTGGACACTTCCGTGATGATAATTTTGGTAATGTCATGGAACACTTCTACAACAGCACAGGTATGACTATCTTGATTCTGTCATAAATTTGTCCTCGATGTACATGCATGACAAAAAAGCGACCTACTGTGACAAACACGTATCATCACGGAAGTGTATTTTTTTTGTAGTGACATCAACTTAGAGCATCCACATCTTCAACACCTACATGAAGTCATCATGAACAAAACCCAAGGTTAGTTCATCCCTCTTAGGGGGATCTCACATCTAGGGGGAGCTTTACTCTAACAATTGAGTTAAAGCAACTCTAATGGTGTGAACACAACAACGCTTTATGTAAAAGTGGTAACCCCACTTGTGCTTAAAAGATTAGTATGACCTATGATCAAATGTTCTCATTTGACTCCTAAGTCAATATACTCATATATAGATGACCTAGTCATCGCCAATTGCTTGATAGATGCTAGAATTGTTTGTGCATGCTTTGCCACATATTTCATTTGCCATTTTATTGTGTGAGCATGTTGGTTGCATAATTTACTCATTCGAGGACATCCACTTGTTGTTTTGATTGATTGGTTTCCTTTTCTTTTGGCCAAGTGGATGGACAAGAATGCCTAAGAACCTTCTCTAGCTATCTATGCTTTTCTCGTCTCAAACTCTATTCATGATGCATCAAAAAATTTGATCAAGTCAGATTCGAACCACTCTGTGTGAGGAGCACTCGGAGTCCCCGATTCGTCATAGACTTAAACTTCCAAAACTTCTTTATGCGTTTTGGTCTGACCGATTCACCCATTTCGGTCATACCGAGATCACTAAGTTGATCTAGGTTTTCAACCTCGGTGCAACCGATTCAAACTTTTCAGTCACACCGAGTTTCAGTAACTGCTTGCAGTTATGAATCTCGGTGCCACCGAGTTGTTCCACTCGGTCACACCGACAGGGTCGGGCTATATATATCCACAGGTCAAATTTTGGAAAAATTTCCGAACCTCCTCGACCCGCCCTTAGCCCGCTCTGCCTCCACGGTCTCCAGATCGTCCTCCTCGTCGCCAGCCGCCTCCTGCCGCTGGTCTCCGCCGCCGTCAATGGGAATCACCCCCGCCGTTGCCGCCGTAGCGAGTTCATCGCTGAATTAGGGTATGAACTCGATCACTGTGCTATCCCTATCTGATTCCTAGCACATTGTGTTCTCCATGTATCTTGCCATGATTGAGATCATTCTATCCAGTCAAAACACTCCGTAGTTTAGTCGTGAATTGAAAATTTAGGGTTAGGTTTCCGCCGAAACCATCTCGGACCCATCGAATTGTGGAACTCGGTACCACCGATTCGGCTCAGGCCATTGCACATGTGATTCTCGGTCTGACCGAGAATTGCAAATCGGTGTGACCAAGTTCAGGACTTTGTGAAACCCTAGCAGTCTCGGTGCCACCGAACTGTGACTCGGTCTGACCGAGTTCACTAGTTTAGGTTCCAACAGCTGCTTTGGTATCACCGAGTTTACAAATCGGTTGATCCAAAATGCTTTCTGTGGAAAACTAAAACTAAGTTTTTAATTCATTCTTTTGCAAAAACCTCTATATTTTGTGATGCTCATCCACTCTATCTCATCTATATCTATTCACAGGGTCTGCTGTCAGTGTTTGCAATATGTCTGATCAGAGTGACAGTCAGAACAGGTCAGAGGAGCAGGTTCACTTGAGTAAGGGCACTAGTCCCTCAAGCAGCTCAGATGATGGTAGCAGGAGCACCCCAAGCAACTTACCCGAAGCTGCCACCAGGGCCAGCAAGAAAAGAACCTCAGAGTTAGAGGATGAGGACTATGTGGCTGAGGAAGAAGAAACCACCTCAAAGAAAAAAGTCCCGAAGAAGGAATATGGCACAGCTGCTGCCACCCAGCCAGGCATGAAGAAAAAGGTTCCTGCCAAGAGGATTCCAATGTCTAAGGCCAGAGCATCTACTCAAGAGACTTTGGGATCTGCACCCAAAGAGCAGGTTGTGGCAGAGAAGAAGAGGAAAGAGAGGGTCAAGAAGACCACTACCAGAGTGCTTGGAAGATCCTCAATCATGAGAGATTCTGAAGAGGAAGAGGAAGAAGATGTTGCACCAGCAACCAAAGCTCAGAAGCTTATGGGTGATGCCATCAGGGCAGGGGCTGTTCCATCTAAGCCTAAGACTGCTCCTAAGACTGCTGCTCCAGCTCCAAAGCCAAAACCAAAGAGGAGCACCAGGAACATTCCTGCTGAGGAGAAGAACAAGGCCCGAGTGCCTGAAGCTGAAATGGAAGAAGATGATGAGTCACATGTCTTGAGGAAGTTGAAGCCAAAAATTCCAGATCACAATGATGCTCATCCAGTAGCTGAGAACATGAAGATCGGGAAGGACTCAGGTTTGAGGCTATGGAGAGAGTCTGATCCATATGCCACCAGGAGAAGGACTGTTGTGGACTACAGATTCCATACAAAGGAACAGCAGGACTTCTATGAGACCATCTTGCTTGACAAGAAGCCCATAGTGTGTGACATGAGATGGGTCGACTGGGAGTACATCAGGGAGAATGATGAACATTATCCAGGTGTGTATGACAGTTTCCAGGCTTGTGGAGTCGATGAGTTTGTGGCTCAGAAGCTCACAAAATGGAATGACGAGCTCATCATGCAGTTCTACTCCACAGCTCACTTCTACCCAGATGGAAGGATTTGTCTGGATGTCTGAAGGTACGAGGTACCAGTCAACAGTTGCAGAATGGGCGAAGTTGATCAATGCTCCAAAAGAGAGTGAAGATGACTTGGATGTCTATGCCAACAAGAAGAAAGATCACAACTCCATGGCACACATGTACAAGGAGATCCCAGATGCTGCTCTTGAGACACATAAGTTTGGGTCTGTACATTACCTACTGTTAGGATTGCCAACTATCAACTGGATCCTCAGGCACACTCTCTTGCCAAAGTCAGGTGATCACAAGATGATCAGAGGCCATGCAATTAACTTGCTTCACATCTTTGATGTCCCACAGAAGTTCAAAGTCATGAGCCTAATAGTTGAAACTATCAAGAGGATAGCTGCAGATCAGAAGAGGAGTTGTGGGTATGCCCCACAGATTCAGGGGCTGATTAACTCCAAGATGGGCACTGGTACATATCTGCTGGACAAGGAGCATGCCTATCTACCCAGAATTTGAGGACAACCAAGTGGTGATGGATGAAAATGAACCATCTTCGGTGCATGCACAAGCAAAGAAGGAGAAAGCAAAGGCTGAAAAGGCTGCAAGGATGCCAACTACTGAAGAAGCATCTCAGTATCTTCTGAAAAGCAAGCAAGATGAGCTTGGCTACTTGATTGCATCCACTCTGAGGATTGAGAAGGTACTGGCCACCCTGACTCAAAATCAGGAGAGCTTGGAGAGGATCATGGAGCAAAAGTTCTATGACTTGGATGTGAAGGTAACTGAGATTCAGTCTGTTGTGGAGCAACTTCAGGATGATATGCAAGAGAGGAAGGGCAAGACAACCACTGATGCATTTGCCAGAGTGCCTAGAGCTCAGAGATCTGCTGCAGTGCCTGTTCCAGACACCAGAGCCACTTCATCTGCACCAGCTACAGCTTCAGTGCCACCAGCTCCAGCACCTACTCCGTCGGCTCCATCTACATCGACTGAAGCCTTCATTCTTGGAGTTATCCGGACACCGCCACCTGAAGACCAAGCCTGAGAGACGATTTAGTGCTATGCATTTTCTAGGAACTTTTTGGTAACTTGTTGCCAAAGGGGGAGAAAAATGTATAGATCATAGGCTTCGAGAGAGAGCGTTGCTTTTTATTCTCTCTTGCTTTGGTGGTTGAACTTTATTTGCTTTTCTTGTTTGAGATACTTTCTGTCTATGTGATACTTGGATGATCGTGTGTTTGATCATATGCTACCTTAATGCTTGTTGGATGACATTATCCTTTTATCCCTATATGATCATTCACTTTGCTTGGTGATGAGTGCATGTATTTAATTATTATCTTTTTGAGCGCTCCACCAATATGTATGTGACATGGAAGAATAACCCACGAGCCTAACTCTTTGTGCATTTGCAGTCCAAAGCAAATCATAAACTATGCACAAATTTAGGGGGAGCTCTTGCTTTTCACATACTTCTCAAAGCAGCAATGTTTTTCACTCTTATTATCACTTGTAGAAGCTTTGATCTATATGTTTTCATCAATTAACAAAAAGGGGGAGATTGAAAGTGCAACTATCCCTAGGTGGTTTTGGTAATTCCTAACAACATATAGCTCATTGAGCTAATGCTATTCCAAGATTAATATTTCAGGAAAAGCTCAATGAATGGCATGGCATGGATGAGGAAAGTGGACCCCTCAAAATACTAAGGACAAAAAGATTGGCTCAAGCTCAAAGCTCAAGACTCTAAATTTTATATTTTAGTGATCCAAGATCACATTGAGTCTATAGGAAAAGCCAATACTATCAAGGAGGGATGAGGTGTTGCTTAATGGCTTGCTTGCTTCATAGTGCTTAGTGATATGCTCCAAAACCCTCAACTACCTTCCCACATCCACATATGACCTAAACCAAAAGTCAAACTCGGCCCCACCAATTCTTTCTATCCGGCGCCACCAAGTTTCAAATGTCATAGCCACTGCCACAAACCCTAGCAAATCGGTCTCACCGATAGGGATCTCGGTCTCACCGAGATGGGGTTGTAATCTCTCTGTTTCCCTTCGTAACATTTCGGTCCTACCGAGATGAGCGATCGGTCCCACCGAGATTGCAATGTAAACTCTCTGTTTCCCTTTTGTAACATTTCAGTCCCACCGAAATGAGCGATCGGTCCCACCGAGTTTACCTGACCAACTCTCTAGTTAGCTTATTACCAAAATCGGTCCCACCGAGTTTGTGTAATCGGTCACACCGAGATTACGTTATGCCTTAACCCTAACCATATCGGTCCTACCGAGTTGCATCTTAGTCCCACTGAAAACCCTAACGGTCACTAGGTTTTCTAAATCGGTCCGACCGAGTTTTTCAATTCGGTCTCACCGAGATTGGTAAATTGTGTGTAACGGTTAGTTTCTGTGTGGAGGCTATATATGAAGGAAATATGCCCTAGAGGCAACAATAAAGTTATTATTTGTTTCCTTATATCATGATAAATGTTTATTATTCATGCTAGAATTGTATTAACCGGAAACATAATACATGTGTGAATACATAGACAAACAGTATGTGACTAGTATGCCTCTACTTGACTAGCTCGTTGATCAAAGATGGTTATGTTTCCTAACCATAGACATGAGTTGTCATTTGATTAACAGGATCACATCATTAGGAGAATGATGTGATTGACTTGACCCATTCCGTTAGCTTAGCACTTGATCGTTTAGTTTGTTGCTATTGCTTTCTTCATGACTTATACATGTTCCTATGAATATGAGATTATGCAACTCCTGTTTACCGGAGGAACACTTTGTGTGCTACCAAACGTCACAACGTAATTGGGTGATTATAAAGGTGCTCTATAGGTGTCTCTGAAGGTACTTGTTGGGTTGGCGTATTTCGAGATTAGGATTTGTCACTCCGATTGTCGGAGAGGTATCTCTGGGCCCTCTCGGTAATGCACATCACCTAAGACTTGCAAGCACTGCAACTAATGAGTTAGTTGCGAGATGATGTATTATGGAACGAGTAAAGAGACTTTCTGGTAACGAGATTGAACTAGGTATTGAGATGTCGATGATCGAATCTCGGGCAAGTAATATACCGATGACAAAGAGAACAACGTATGTTGTTATGCGGTTTGACCGATAAAGATCTTTGTAGAATATGTAGGAGCCAATATGAGCATTCAGGTTCCGCTATTGGTTATTGACCGGAGACGTGTCTCGGTCATGTCTACATAGTTCTCGAACCCGTAGGGTTCGCACGCTTAATGCTACAATGACAGTCATATTATAAGTTTATATGTTTTGATGTACCAAAGGAGTTCGAAATCCCGGATGAGATCGGGGACATGACGAGGAGTCTCGAAATGGTCGAGACGTAAAGATCGATATATTGGACGACTATATTCGGACATCGGAAAGGTTCCGAGTGATTCGGGTATTTTCGGGAGTACCGGGGAGTTACGGGAATTCGTATTGGCCCTTAATGGGCCATACGGGAAATGAGAGAAAGGCCTCAAAGGGTTGCCGCACCCCTCCCCATGGGCTGGTCCAAATTGGACTAGGGAGGGGGGCGCCCCCTTCCTTCCTTCTCTTTTTCCCTTCCCTTTCCTTCCCTCCTACTCCTACTACTTGGAAGGGCTCCTAGTTCTACTAGGAAAGGGGGAATCCTACTCCCGGTGGGAGTAGGACTCCCCTAGGGTGCGCCATAGAGAGGGTCGGCCCTCCCCCTCCTCCACTTCTTTATATACGGGGGCAGGGGGCACCCCAAAGAAACAACAATTGATCTCTTGATCCCTTAGCCGGGTGCGGTGCCCCCCTCCACCATAATCCACCTCGATCATATCGTAGCGGTGCTTAGGCGAAGCCCTGCGTCGGTAGAACATCATCATCATCACCACACCGTCATACTGACAAAACTCTCCCTCAACACTCGGCTGGATCGGAGTTCGAGGGACGTCATCGAGTTGAACGTGTGCTGAACTCGGAGGTGCCGTGTGTTCGGTACTTGGATCGGTCGGATCGTGAAGACGTACGACTACATCAACCGCGTTGTGCTAACGCTTCCGCTTTTGGTCTACGAGGGTACGTAGACAACACTCTCCTCTCTCGTTGCTATGCATCACCATGATCTTGCGTGTGCGTAGGAAAATTTTGAAATTACTACGTTCCCCAACAGTGGCATCTGAGCCAGGTTTTATGCGTTGATGTTATATGCACGAGTAGAACACAAGTGAGTTGTGGGCGAAATAAGTCATACTGCTTACCAGCATGTCATACTTTGGTTCGGCGGTATTGTTGGGTGAAGCGGCCCGGACCGACATTACGCGTACGCTTACGCGAGACTGATTCTACCGACGTGCTTTGCACACAGGTGGCTGGCGGGTGTCAGTTTCTACAACTTTAGTTGAACCGAGTGTGGCTACGCCCGGTCCTTGCGAAGGTTAAAACAGCACCAACTTGAAAAACTATCGGTGTGGTTTTGATGCGTAGGTAAAGACGGTTCTTGCTAAGCCCGTAGCAGCCACGTAAAACTTGCAACAACAAAGTAGAGGACGTCTAACTTGTTTTTGCAGGGCATATTGTGATGTGATATGGTCAAGACATGATGCTAAATTTTATTGTATGAGATGATCATGTTTTGTAACCGAGTTATCGGCAACTGGCAGGAGCCATATGGTTGTCGCTTTATTGTATGCAATGCAATCGCGCTGTAATGCTTTACTTTATCACTAAGCGGTAGCGATAGTCGTCGAAGCATAAGATTGGCGAGACGACAACGATGCTACGATGGTGATCAAGGTGTCGCACCGGTGACAATGGTGATCATGACGGTGCTTCGGAGATGGAGATCATAAGCACAAGATGATGATGGCCATATCATATCACTTATATTGATTGCATGTGATGTTTATATTTTATGCATCTTATCTTGCTTTGATTGACGGTGGCATTATAAGATGATCTCTCACTAAATTTCAAGATAAAGTGTTCTCCCTGAGTATGCACCGTTGCCAAAGTTCGTCGTGCCCAGACACCACGTGATGATCGGGTGTGATAAGCTCTACGTCCATCTACAATGGGTGCAAGCCAGTTTTGCACACGCAGAATACTCAGGTTAAACTTGACGAGCCTAGCATATGTAGATATGGCCTCGGAACACTGAGACTGAAAGGTCGAGCGTGAATCATATAGTAGATATGATCAACATAGTGATGTTCACAATTGAAAACTACTCCATTTCACGTGATGATCGGTTATGGTTTAGTTGATTTGGATCACGTGATCACTTAGAAGATTAGAGGGATGTCTTTCTAAGTGGGAGTTCTTAAGTAATATGATTAATTGAACTTAAATTTATCATGAACTTAGTCCTGGCAGTATTAGCATATCTATGTTGTAGATCAATAGCTCACGTTTAGCTCCCCTGTTTTATTTTGATATGTTCCTAGAGAAAACCAAGTTGAAAGATGTTAGTAGCAATGATGCTGATTGGATCCGTGATCTGAGGTTTATCCTCATTGCTGCACAGAAGAATTATGTCCTTAATGCACCGCTAGGTGACAGACCTATTGCAGGAGCAGATGCAGACGTCATGGACGTTTGGCTAGCTCAATATGATGACTACTTGACAGTTTAGTGCACCATGCTTAACATCTTAGAATCAGGACTTCAAAGACGTTTTGAACGTCATGGATCATATGGATGTTCCAGGAGTTGAAGTTAATATTTTAAGCAAATACCCGAGTTGAGAGATATGAAGTCTCCAACAAGTTCTATAGCTAAAAGATGGAGGAGAATAGCTCAAGCAGTGAGCATGTGTTCAGATTGTCTGGGTACTACAATCGCTTGAATCAAGTGGGAGTTAATCTTCTAGATAAAATAGTGATTGACAGAATTCTCTAGTCACCATCACCAAGTTAGTAGAACTTCGTGATGAACTATAGTATGCAAGGGATGATGAAAACGATTCCCGAGCTTTTCATGATGATGAAATCGATGAAGGTAGAAATCAAGAAAGGGCATCAAGTGTTGATGATTAACAAGACCACTAGTTTCAAGAAAAAGGGCAAAGGGAAAGAAAGGGAACTTCAAAAAGAACGGCAAGCAAGTTGCTGCTCAAGTGAAGAAGCCCAAGTCTGGTCCTAAGCCTGAGACTAAGTGCTTCTACTGCAGAGGGACTGGTCACTAGAAGCAGAACTACCCCAAGTATTTGGTGGATAAGAAGGATGGCAAAGTGAACAAAGGTATATTTGATATACAGATTATTGATGTGTATTTTACTAGTGTTTGTAGCAACCCCTTGGTATTTGATACTGGTTCAGTTGCTAAGAGTAGTAACTTGAAACGGGAGTTGCAAAATGAACAAAGACTAGTTAAGGGTGAAGTGACGATGTGTGTTGGAAGTGGTTCCAAGATTGATATGATCATCATCGCACACTCCCTATACTTTCGGGATTAGTGTTGAACCTAAATAAGTGTTATTTGGTGTTTGCGTTGAGCATGAATATGATTTGATCATGTTTATTGTAATACAGTTATTCATTTAAGTAATAGAATAAATTGTTGTTCTGTTTACATGAAAAAAACCTTCTATGGTCATACAACCAATGAAAATGGTTTGTTGGATCTCGATTGTGGTGATACACATTCTAATAATATTGAAGCCAAAAGATGCAAAGTTAATAATGATAGTGCAACTTATTTGTGGCACTGCGTTTAGATCATATTGGTGTAAAGCGCATGAAGAAAATCCATGTTGATGGGCTTTTGGAATCACTTGATTATGAATTAGTTGATGCTTGCGAACCGTGCCTCATGGGCAAGATGACTAAGACTCCGTTCTCCGGAACAATGGAGCAAGCAACTGACTTATTGGAAATAATACATACTGATGTATGCAGTCCGATGAATGTTGAGGCTCGCGGCGGGTTCGTTATTTTTTTACCTTCACAGATGATTTGAGCAGATATGGGTATATCTACTTGATGAAACATAAGTCTGAAACATTTGAAAAGTTCAAAGAACTTCAGAGTGAAGTGGAAAATCATCGTGACAAGAAAATAAAGTTTCTATGATCTGATCGCAGAGACAAATATTTGAGTTACGAGTTTGATCTTCAATTAAAACAATGTGGAATAGTTTCACAAACTCATGCCACCTCGAACAACACAACGTAATGGTGTGTCCGAACGTCATAACTGTACTTTATTTGATATAGTGCAATCTATGATGTCTCTTACCGATTTACCACTATCGTTTTGGGGTTATGCATTAGAGACAGCCACATTCACGTCAAATAGGGCACCATCAAAATCTGTTGAGACGACGCCTTATGAAATGTGGTTTGGCAAGTAACCAAAGTTGTCATTTCTTAAAGTTTAGGGTGGCAATTCTTATGTGAAAAGGTTTCAAACTGATAAGCTTGAACCCAAATCAGAGAAGTGCATCTTCATAGGATACCCAAACGAAATTGTTGGGTACACCTTCTATCACAGATCCAAAGTCAAATTTGTTGCTGAGAATAGATCCTTTCTAGAGAAGGAGTTTCACTCGAAAGAAGTGAGTGGGAGGAAAGTAGAACTTGATGAGGTAACTGTACCTGCTCCCTTATTGGAAAGTAGTTCATCATAGAAATCTGTTCCTGTGACTACTACACCAATTAGTGAGGAAGCTAATGATGATGATCATGTAACTTCAGATCAAGTTACTACCGAACCTCATAGGTAAACCAGAGTGATATCCGCACCAGAGTGGTACGGTAATCCTGTTCTAGAGGTCATGTTACTTGACCATGACGAGCCTACGAACTATGAGGAAGTGATGATGAGCCCAGATTCCGCGAAATGGCTTGAGGCCATGAAATCTGAGATGAGATCCATATATGAGAACAAAGTATGGACTTTGATTGACTTGCTCGACGATCAGCAAGCAATTGAGATTAAATGGATCTTCAAGAGGAAGACAGACGCTGATAGTAGTGTTACTATCTACAAAGCTAGAATTGTCGCAAAAGGTTTTTGACAAGTTCAAGGTGTTGACTACGATGAGAGTTTCTCACTCATATCTATGCTTAAGTTTGTCTGAATCATGTTAGCAATTGCCACATTTTATGAATCCTGGCAAATGGATAAACAAAACTACATTCCTTAATGGATTTATTAAAGAAGAGTTGTATATGATGCAACAAGAAAGTTTTGTCAATCCTAAAGGTACTAACAAAATATGCAAGCTCCAGCGATCCATCTATGGACTGGTGCAAGCATCTCGGAGTTGGAATATAAGCTTTGATAAGTTGATCAAAGCATATAGATACAGACTTGCGCTGAAGCCCGTATTTACAAGAAAGTGAGTGGGAGCACTACAACATTTCTGATAAGTATATGTATGACATATTGTTGATCGGAGATGATGTAGAATTATTCTGCAAAGCATAAAGGAATGTTTGAAAGGAATTTTTTTCAAAGAAAGACCTCGGTGAAGCTGCTTACATATTGAGCATCAAGATCTACAGAGATAGATCAAGACGCTTGATAAGTTTTTCAATGAATACATACCTTGACAAGATTTTGAAGTAGTTCAAAATGGAACAGTCAAAAAGGAGTTCTTGCCTGTGTTACAAGGTGTGAAGTTGAGTAAGACTCAAAACCCGACCACGGCAGAAGATAGAGAGAGAATGAAAGTCATTCCCTATGCCTCAGCCATAGGTTCTATAAAATATGCCATGCTGTGTACCAGATCTATTGTATACCCTACACTGTTTTTGGCAAGGGGTACAATAGTGATCTAGGAGTAGATCACTGGACAGCGGTCAAAATTATCCTTAGTGGAATAAGGATATGTTTCTCGATTATGGAGGTGACAAAAAGGTTCGTCATAAAGGGTTACGTCGATGCAAATTTTGACACTGATCCAGATGACTCTAAATCTCAATCTGGATACATATTGAAAGTGGGAGCAATTAGCTAGAGTAGCTCCGTGCAGAGCATTGTTGACATAGAAATTTGCAAAATACTTACGGATCTGAATGTGGCAGACCCGTTGACTAAACTTCTCTCACAAGCAAAACATGATCACACCTTAGTACTCTTTGGGTGTTAATCACATAGCGATGTGAACTAGATTATTGACTCTAGTAAACCCCTTGGGTGTTGGTCACATGTCGATGTGAACTATGGGTATTAATCACATGATGATGTGAACTATTGGTATTAAATCACATGGCGATGTGAACTAGATTATTGACTCTAGTGCAAGTGGGAGACTGAAGGAAATAGCCCTAGAGGCAATAATAAAGTTATTATTTATTTCCTTATATCATGATAAATGTTTATTATTCATGCTAGAATTGTATTAACCGGAAACATAATACATGTGTGAATACATAGACAAATAGTATATCACTAGTATGCCTCTACTTGACTAGCTCATTGATCAAAGATGGTTATGTTTCCTAACCATAGACATGAGTTGTCATTTGATTAACGGGAACACATCATTAGGAGAATGATGTGATTGACTTGACCCATTCCGTTAGCTTAGCACTTGATCGTTTAGTTTGTTGCTATTGCTTTCTTCATGACTTATACATGTTCCTATGAATATGAGATTATGCAACTCCCGTTTACCGGAGGAACACTTTGTGTGCTACCAAATGTCACAACGTAACTGGGTGATTATAAAGGTGCTCTACAGGTGTCTCCAAAGGTACTTGTTGGGTTGGCATATTTCGAGATTAGGATTTGTCACTCTGATTGTCGGAGAGGTATCTCTGGGCCCTTTCGGTAATGCACATCACCTAAGCCTTGCAAGCATTGCAACTAATGAGTTAGTTACGAGATGATGTATTACGGAACGAGTAAAGAGACTTCCCGGTAACGAGATTGAACTAGGTATTGAGATGTCGACGATCGAATCTCGGGCAAGTAACATACCGATGACAAAGGGAACAACGTATGTTGTTATACAGTTTGACCGATAAAGATCTTCGTAGAATATGTAGGAGCCAATATGAGCATCCAGGTTCCGCTATTGGTTATTGACTGGAGACGTGTCTCGGTCATGTCTACATAGTTCTCGAACCCGTAGGGTCCGCACGCTTAACGCTACGATGACAGTTATATTATGAGTTTATATGTTTTGATGTACCGAAGGAGTTCGGAGTCCCGGATGAGATCGGGGACATGACGAGGAGTCCCGAAATGGTCGAGACGTAAAGATCGATATATTGGACGACTATATTCGGACATCGGAAAGATTCCGAGTGATTCTGGTATTTTCGGAAGTACCGGGGAGTTACGGGAATTCGTATTGGGCCTTAATGGGCCATACGGGAAATGAGAGAAAGGCCTCAAAGGGTGGCCGCACCCCTCCCCATGGGCTGGTCCGAATTGGACTAGGGAGGGGGGAGCCCCCTTCCTTCCTTCTCCTTTTCCCTTCCCTTTCCTTCCCTCCTACTCCTACTACTTGGAAGGGCCCCTAGTTCTACTAGAAAAGGGGGAATCCTACTCCCGGTGGGAGTAGGACTCCCCTAGGGCGCGCCATAGAGAGGGCCGGCCCTCCCCCTCCTCCACTCCTTTATATACGGGGGCAGGGGCACCCCAAAGAAACAACAATTGATCTCTTGATCTCTTAGCCGTGTGCGGTGCCCCCCTCCACCATAATCCACCTCGGTCATATTGTAGCGGTGCTTAGGTGAAGCCCTGTGTCGGTAGAACATCATCATCGTCACCACGCCGTCGTGCTGACCAAACTCTCCCTCAACACTCGGCTGGATCGGAGTTCGAGGGACGTCATCGAGTTGAACGTCTGCTAAACTCGGAGGTGCCGTGCGTTCGGTACTTGGATCGGTCGGATCGTGAAGACGTACAACTACATCAACCGTGTTGTGCTAACGCTTCCGCTTTCGGTCTACGAGGGTACGTAGACAACACTCTCCTCTCTCGTTGCTATGCATCACCATGATCTTGCGTGTGCGTAGGAAAATTTTGAAATTACTACTATCCGCAACAATATATACCCCTCCACCCACTCTTCATTCATGGAGAGAGCCATCAGAACATACCTACACTTCCAATACACATTTTCTGAGAGAGAACCACCTACTCATGTGTTGAGGCCAAGATATTCCATTCCTACCATATGAATCTTGATCTCTAGCCTTCCCAAGTTGCTTTCCACCAAATTTTCTTTCCACCAAATCCATATCCTGTGAGAGAGAGTTGAGTGTTGGGGAGACTATCATTTGAAGCACAAGAGCAAGGAGTTCATCATCAACACACCATTTGTTACTTCTTGGAGAGTGGTGTCTCCTAGATTGGCTAGGTGTCACTTGGGAGCCTCCGACAAAGATTGTGGAGTTGAACCAAGGAGCTTGTAAGGGCAAGGAGATCGCCTACTTCGTGAAGATTTATCGCTAGTGAGGCAAGTCCTTCGTGGGCGATGGCCATGATGGGATAGACAAGGTTGCTTCTTCATGGACCCTTCGTGGGTGGAGCCCTCCGTGGACTCGCGCAACCGTTACCCTCCGTGGGTTGAAGTCTCCATCAACATGGATGTACGATAGCACCACCTATCGGAACCACGACAAAAACATACGTGTCTCCAATTGCGTTTGAATTCTCCAAACCCTTCCCTTTACATTCTTGCAAGTTGTGTGCTTTACTTTCCGCTGCTCATAGACTCTTTGCATGCTTGCTTGAATTGTGTTAAGATTGCTTGACTTGTGCTAAGATAGCTAAAATCTGCCAAAGACTAAAATTGGGAAAATGATAGATTTTTATTTGGTCAAGTAGTCTAATCACCCCCCCCCTCTAGACATACTTTCGATCCTACAGCGTAGCAGCGAATGAAGGACCAAGCGGACAAACGGAGGTCGGACAGTGTCTATCAACCTGGAGACAAAGTGTTCTTGAAATTGCAGCCATATGTGCAAACCTCGATGGCTCAACGGGCGTGTCACAAGCTCGCGTTCAAGTTCTTTGACCCCTTTCCGGTGCTGGCCAAAATTGGAGCAGTGGCATGTCGTCTCCAGTTACCGGAGGGCTCCTTGGTCCACCTCGTGTTTCATGTGTCACAACTCAAACGAGCACACCTCCGACCGGAGTAGCGGGCGACGGCCCTTCCTTCTGACGTGTTGGCATTTCAGGTTTCTCTAGAGGTTCTTCAATACCGCTGGCGCAAGAAGGCCAACAAGATGGTCCGCCAAGGCGAGATCCGCTAGACCGGGGCGCAGACCGACGACACCACCTGGGAGGATTTGGAGGACCTGCACCGTCGCTTTCCGCGTGCCCCAGCCTGGGTGCCACTTCGCATCCTACGCCTTCGCGACAAGCATACTGGACGCGGGACGATTAGGCAAGGCCTCGTACACTGGTCGCACTCTACTGAAGACAAGGCCAATTGGGAAGACCTCGACCGCCTTCGACAACACTTCCCTGATGTGCCGGCTTGGGGACAAGCTGTTTTTCAAGGGGAGGGGATTGTCAGCGGCACTCTAGCTACAGACCCGCACGAGCAGAGCAGCAAGGCCCAGGGAGGGGTACAAGGCCGGCCCATTTGTAACCGGAAGCCCAACTCCAAGGTAACAGGCCCGGAATGGGTTAGCGGCCCAACCACCAGCCGGCAGAAGACTACTTAAGACGCGGAGAGGGGCTACGGCGGCGGCAACTCTCTTTCCCTTTCCCACTTTCTTCCCCATTCGGCTCCGAGAGCTTGTAATCCGAACCCAATTCTTGTACCTGAGAGAGTATTGCTACTAGTAGATGCTATCAGCGTGTTGCATGGATGGGACCATCCCATCTTATGAGATGCAACTTACTCTGAATAAATGTGAAGTTTCTGATCCTTGTATAAATTTAAAGTTTCTGATCCTTAGGGTATCAAGTTCAAGAGAAATGATTGTGTGTGTGTGTGTGTGTGTGTCACAGGAGTACACTGATAATTCAGAACTACAGTACTTATTATTACAGCACACATTATTCCCAAATTCCTTTTATTAATGTTGTAATGCACGGGAACATGCATTTAGCTTATCTAGGGATAAGCATCACCGACACAAGTGCTCTCCTCCCTGTTAGCTCACTCCTTCTTGCCCAGATAATCGCCTGATGGATGGTATATGCTTGAGCAGAAGTCGCATTTGTCCACGTTTTCTGTATTTTTATAACCAAACAAAGGAAACAGAGCAAAACATTACAATCCATACGAGGTCTGTAATATCCACCACGTTGAGAAAACTCCTGATGAAACAACACTGTTAATTTCTACGTTCAGTATGGTCCAAAATAAATATTTCCATATGCTCAACCATAGAGCCCTTTTCACTTTTCTAGTAAGACGTAAGAGACATGTTCAATCCTAACCCTCAGTTGTCCAAAGGTTAAATTCGGCCATAAAGGTACCAAGTATAGTATATGGACAATATGTTCTAAGAGAGTGAGATTATTCGTTCTTTATACCATTTTTTCATTTATATGCTTTATAAATGAACTTCTGTTAATGTGCCTATTTAGACATTAGACAACTTCAAAGATAGAAACAAGTTTGGGCAGAATAGATGCTAGAAATTCCAACAAACATCTAGTCATCGATTTGGTAGACCTAATTTTAGTTAATCAGTCATACCGCTTATTTATGCAACAACATATTTAGTTAGTCCTACTACATCATGTTTGAACACAGTAAGATCAAAAGTTAGTAGCACATTCCGGCTGAATACAATGGCCAATGGGACATGAGTCAAATTACTTGCCCATACCAATTTTTTTTATGGATATACTTGTGATAGTGGTGTTAACCCACAATTTGTTGATATTCTACAAATTGTATACTCTCTCAGTTCAAAAGTACATGACATCTCAAAGGTATGCACAGTGATATGTACATTGGAATACATGAATATAAATAAAACATGAAACTTGTGCAAATTATCTTCCAGAAA
>NC_041380.1:72013018-72014060 GCF_002162155.2 Triticum dicoccoides | reverse complement strand
TTGAGGGAAGTAAACAAGAGTGTAGCAGCAATTCTACCTTCTTCTTCAAGGATAACACACTGTAGCACTTTTCGTGGATATCTAGTACCCTCTAGCTCCGCGAAGAACAGGACTCCCTCCTCACTCCCAACCGTTGCTTTGAACATTGCATGGTAATAGTGCTTGCCGTCGTCCCCCTGGCTAGTGTACTTGCCTTCAAAGAAGTAACTGTCTCCCGTATTCGCCTCCGTCACAGTAACCGCCACCTGGCAAACAAAGAAAATATGTGCACTGCAGTTTTCAGATATGTCTGTATGTTGCGTGCTTGACTGTTTCATTTGTAGGGATATAGGAGCAGAAGTCGTTAAAAGATACTAATACACTCGCCCATGTTTGATGTGCCTTTAGTTTTACATGTAAAAGTAACAGACTATAGTCCAACTCGAAATACTACCCTATACTGGAGCTACGACGTGGGCTGCAGAAGCATGGGTACTCACCAAAACAGCAATGACTAGGTTACAACAAGTGAACCAAATCTTAAACTCAAAACCTTTTCTTCCTAAGTTTATGATGAAACAGCCCATTCCATTCACTCATCAGCTCGTGGAAAAAAGACACTCATCAGCTCCAGTTGAAGCCTAAGGGCAACTCTAACCGAACCCTAAAAGGCCTTAACTCTCTTTTGAGGAGTTAAGAGCAGAAATGTTTAAGAATTGCTAGTGTCCGGATTTCTTGTAAAGTTGTTTTTCCTGAATTTATTAGAAAATAGAAAGACCATAAGTGAGATACCTACCACTCTGGAAGAGCTTTTCTAATCTTGTGTCAGACCCACGGGCCAAGGGACAGTCTTAGGTAGACAGTTTTTATGGGGCGTAGCCGCGTAGGCCTCCCAAAAGATAACGGAGGCGTGCAAAGGTTTCCTCAGGCCAGACGGACATTGGTCCTCAAGTGGTTTAACTCCTCAAAATTTAAGAAGTGCCCATCTCCACTCAAATTTGAGCATTGAAATCAACTCTTAGCAAAAGATCCCTTTCAGCCACGGGCCGCCTCTCTCTCTCTC
>NC_041380.1:72012251-72012931 GCF_002162155.2 Triticum dicoccoides | reverse complement strand
TCTCTCTCTCTCTCTCTCTCTCTCTCTCAGCCACCTCCGTTGTGTTCCTTGCTTTCAGCGACCACCCTGGACACCCTTCTGCCCTGCCAACCTCCCGCTCGACCTTTAATTCACTCGTCTGCCATCAACACATCGGAATCGACACACCTCTTCGCTACCGTCGCTAGAATCGACGCATCTCTTCGCCGCCGCGAGCTCGAGGACGACTAAGGCCACCGCGAAGCCTCATTTCATTGGAAAATTAACCGCTGGAGGAGCTAGATGGGTAGATTACCCGCGCTCGAGCTAAACGACGTCAGAATCATGGCCATGGCAACAACCTTCCGAACAGCGAACCGAGCCACGACTAGCTTGCTCGGCGAAGGGTGAGCACGACTTTGAGGGGAATCGAGCTCCTCAATGAACGCATGCCATCTCCTCAGCCCCGCCATCCATCCACAACAATGTCAGCCACCGTGGCTCTCACCTACTTCGCCCATCAAGTGTTTAACGAATTGCCCATGTACATTTTTTACCTTTTTCTTTGCTTTCTTTACTGTTTTTGCAATCAAATTCATCGTCCAATATTGCAAATTGGTAGATGTAGAGATTGAGGGCGATGTACTTCGACGACTCTTCAATTGAGGAGAAATAAGATGATGATTTTGAGATGGCCATTGTCGTTATCGTTTGGTGGGGGG
>NC_041380.1:71998422-72012062 GCF_002162155.2 Triticum dicoccoides | reverse complement strand
GGAGGAGATCATAGGTGACCAAGACTAGGATCTCAATTTGGCTGCTTGTATATCAATCGTGGTAGGGCAGAAGGCCATGCCAAGCTTGCAGTGTACTAATGTTGACCATACTACTCTGTTATGCTATTTGTGTAACAACCGTTGGATCCTCATGGTCCTATCCCTAAATATTGTCCACTCTTATTTCTTGGATTTGATCAGAAGCGAGAAGAGAGTCTACACCAAACCTAAGGGGCTTCTAGATTCAGTTCTATACGACTTTCCCACAATAGGAGGATACATCAGGAGAGATTGCACAAAGAAAAGCAACGTCAGGTTGCCATGCTTCGGCCACAATACAAATTAACTTTTGTTGCCAGCAACAGCCGCATGCAAGTAGTGCGATGACTGCCTACTATGTCATGAACCACATGGAAGAATACACAAGGATGCATACAACCTACAAAAAAAGGAGGGTGTCACCAATTGGGGTAAAACCCTAGAGCTAATCACACCTGATGATGCAGAGTCGAGTTTAGACAAATCCAACATCCTTGCTAAGATCAACATCAAGGATTTCCTCGAGGAGAACGAGATCTTCTACGATGACAACGAAACCCTGGAGGGCCGATGGGGTCAGCAGAAGGGACATAAAGCCAACATCCCAGACTATTTCACCTCCTTTGCATGATGTTCTCCCTTCTTCGTCCCAACACAACACAAGCCTACGCCCCTGAAGTGAACGACTGCCAGTGGAGTCGCGGTGTTGTATATAACAAGAATGTCGCTTTTAAAATGTTGTTTAAAACTTGAGTGTCTAGAGTTACCGTACCATTTGTGTAGTTAATACTAAACTTTTTAAGATGCATGCTGCAAGTGACCCATTATGTCAACTTCGTTAACCTTACCAGTTTTTTGAGGTATCAAAACATGAAAATTCTGCCATGAGGGCGAAGTGAGCTCTTTGGTGATAATTAAATGATGCCATGGCAGAGCATGCTGCCATGGCAACAAATATATGATCCCTAGGGCTAATAAGTTCTGCCGTGGTAGGAAAATGAGCCACTTGGTTCATAATTGTTGCCATGGCAGCAAAGCCCTTTGGCTCATGATTGCTGCCAAATGTTTGCCATGGCAACAAATATGAGCTCCAAGGCTAAAACATTCTGCCATGGCAGCAAAATGAGCATATTGGATCATAAATGTTGTTGTGCAACAAATATGAACCCAAGGCTACTTTTTGCTATGGCTAGGTTTGTTATGTCATAAAGTTGCAATGTGTTGCCATGTGCTATGTTTGGTATCTAAGTTCGCATAAACGACGTTTCTGCTATATATTTGACTATATCTTTGATATATATGCTGATATGTGTTCTCTTAGTTACGACACGTCACAGATTCATCGACCGCTGCTCGATGACATTTGTGCATGGAGATAGCTTCTCGCGTGCATGTCCATGGCATGGATATCATCACACAATCAAATCTATGGGTACGAGCACAAGACTATCACAAAACGTGGAAAGCCGAACATCATCCAAAACTGTCTCACACGCATATACTTAGGAAACTTTGTGGCAGAGAGTGACAACGACAATGGAGCCAAGCTACATTGACAATTCCACGGCCGTTGCAAGCCATTGCCACTATTGTTGTCGCATCGCTGCTACATCGACTAGACCCCGAGCCGCTGCCATCAGACCTAGGCGAGGGAGACCCAGCATCACGCGCAGTTGCTCTCGCCGGCCACCATTGCCCATGCTGCACAGCAGCACGACGACCAACTAGGAAATCCAGAGCCACCGGCCCGGCGACCAAACTTCATCAGCCGCGCCGCGCCTCTAAAGGGCTCACCGTGTGAGAGATCGCCACGTGAGGAGGTGCACTCATCGCCGCCGTCGGCCAAACAGGCTTTGCCTGCCCGCGTCCTCCGGCGGGAGCTAAGGAGGAGAGGTGAGAAGGAGGCGGCGGGAGCGGAGGAGGAGAGGTGCGAAGGAGGCGGCGGGACACAAGTTCACATGTAGGACTTAACTCATACAAATAATGAATTTCAGTGTGACGTTTTTTTTAACAAAGTTTATTTTTGCAGGGAAATAAGGTTGAATGGAGCAGCAGAACCTATGACTGGGCTATTTATTTTGGTGGCTACTGGAACTCTACACTCCAGATAGGACGAAGTCTAGAAATAAAATACCCATCAAAAAATTCTATTCTGAACACTTTTTTTGCGGGTGATTCTGAACACGTGTTAATCTGTTAATACTATGTAGATTATTTAGGTAGAAAATACCCTAACTAACGCGGTTTCCGTGTTTAGAAAAAACAGGATTGGCTTCACGAGTTGATTCCTTGTTTTTTTAAGTAGGTGTCGTTTAAGAACAGGAGTGCCTAAAGCTTTGATGATTCGTCAAAAATGTTGAAGACTCAAATACCTATTATGAGTTATCTCGTCAAAATGTTATTACTAGTAGATTTAAACATCAAGAGTAATCTCATATTGTCATTCCAATTAATTTTTAGTTGATATTATTAGATAAAGTAGTGGGAAATATGTGTTGTAGCCTGTGTAAATGCCCGAATCGTCGAGGAAAACAAAACTAAACAGGATATATTTATCTAAAAACAAGTCATGCACGTGTGCATAACTCCGTGTATACTCTAAGAAAAACTCTAGCATGTTAAACACATCAATATCTACATGGCTGGCGGATATCTTCATGAGGCGCATCTGGTTAGGTAGTTAGAGTATAATGTTTATCTCTTGTAACTCTTATCTCTACCTCCTTTCTTCCTCTCCAAGAATGTAATCTCAACCGCATGTATGCGCTGTTATGGTAGGTGCGCCCCATCTATATAACATGAAGCCGTCGGCCTGAGAAGGCAAGACGTTCCGCTAGTTCGCACATGGTAATCAGAGCCCCATCTCTTTCCATCTACTGAGATCCCATCTACCGAGCCTAGCCATGTCTTCCTCCTCCTCCAGCGCTTCCCAGACCACCCTCAATGGGCAGGTCACCGAGAAGCTAACACGCACGAACTACGTGCTCTGGCGCATGCAGGTCACTCCTCATCTGTGCGGCGCCGGCGTCTTCGGCTACGTCGACGGCACCACACCGGAGCCGGCCAGGCTTCATGTCACCAAGGACAAGGATGGCAAAGAAAGCGCTGAGCCCAACCCTCTCCACCCAATCTGGGTCCGGGAGGATCAACAGGTGTTGGGCTACCTGCTCAGCACCCTCTCCAAGGAGGTACTGATCGCGGTGACCACGGTCACCACGGCGCACGCGCTCTGGACAGCGGTGGCAGGTATGTTTTCCTCGCAGTTCATGAGCCGCGTGAATAACATCAGGACGGCGCTCATCAATGCACAGAAGGGCAACCAGACGGTTGCCGCCTACTTCGCCTCTCTCCGTGGCCTCGCCGACGAGCTTGCCGCTGCGGGGAAGGTCATCCAAGATGACAAACTCATCTCCTACATCATCCACGGCCTCGACGTCGACTGCCAGCCCCTCGTCTCCGCCCTCGACGCACGCGTCACGTCGGTCTCCATTGACGAGCTCTACGCCATGCTCAGCAACTTCGACCAGCGCATGGCCTAGTTTAATCACTCGGGCAGCGGCGGCTTCCGCTCCTCTGCCAACGTCGCGGTGCGTGGCCGTGGTGGTGGATCACGTGGCCGCAGCTCTTCTCGCGCCAATGGGCGATCTGGCGGACACAGAGGCGGCGGCAACAGTCGCTCTGGTGCATCTCGCGGTCGTCGTGGCGGCGGTCCACCTCGGGCCCGACCGGAGACGCCTCGCTGCCAAATTTGCGGTAAGCCAGGGCACACCGCGAAGGATTGCTAATATCATTATGATGAAGACGACGAGGACTCCCAAGATGAAGAAAAAATGGCTGCCGCCGTTGATGGATCCTACGGCATCGACACAAATTGGTACGTCGATAGCGGCGCCACCAATCACATCACCAACGAGCTTGAGAAGGTCACGATGAAAGACAAGTATCATGGCAAAGATCACATCCACATGGCAAGTGGAGAAGGTATGCGGATTTGTCACATTAGTCATTCTACGTTTTGTACCCCTCACCGTCCAATTCATCTCAAGAAAATTTTGCATGTCCCTAGTGCTGCTAAAAGTCTCCTCTCTGTTCATAGAATTGCCCTTGATAATCATGTTTTCCTTGAATTTCATCCTTATTTCTTTCTGATCAAGGACCAGGCCACGAAGAAGGTTCTCTATCGAGGTAGATGTGTTCGAGGGCTTTACCCGTTGATTCTGGAGCTTAGGAGACTCAATAAACAAGCCAATGGTGTTGTCAAAGTTTCGTCAACATGGTGGCACGATCGATTAGGGCATGCTGCTTTTTCTTTAGTTGAAAGATTGCTTAGGAAAAATAAACTCCCTTTTGTTGGTGAGCAAATGTCGAAACTATTTGTGATTCTTGTCAATGTGCTAAAAGTCATCAATTGCCGTATCCAGTATCTACTAGTGTCTCTACCAAACCACTTCAATTGATCTTTTCTGATGTGTGGGGTCCTTCTCCCACCTCTGTTGGTAGACATGAGTATTATATAAGCTTTATAGATGACTATAGCAAGTTTGTGTGGATTTATCTTCTCAAAAAGAGATCTGATGTCTTTCAAGTTTTTCAAAACTTTCAAGCCTTGGTTGAACGAAAAATTGATAGCAAAATTATTGCAGTCCAATCGGACTGGGGGGGAGTATGAAAAACTCAACTCCTTCTTCCAAACACTTGTCATATCACACCACGTCTCATGTCCTCATGCCCATCAACAGAACGGCTCCGCTGAACGGAAGCACAGACACATAGTTGAGGTCGGGCTAGCTCTCCTGGCAGGAGCCTCCATGCCCCTCAAGTTTTGGGATGAGGCCTTCCTTACTGCTGTTCACATCATTAATATGCTTCCTAGTCGAGTCATCAATAATCAAACTCCAGTAGAAAGACTTCTTCACATAAAACCAGACTATAAATCTCTTCGCGTGTTTGGGTGTGCTTGTTGGCCCAATCTTCGCCCATACAACAAAAGAAAACTCATGCTTCGCTCAAAACAATGTGCTTTTCTAGGGTATAGCCCTCAACACAAAGGTGTCAAGTGTTTAGATATTTCTACTGGCCGTGTCTATATATCCCGTGATGTCGTTTTTGACGAAACACAATTTCCTTTCGCCACCCTACACCCAAACGCCGGTGCTCGCCTCTAAGAAGAAATTCTCCTCTTACCTACTCATCTTACCACCATTGATCAAGGGGGTCCGAATTCTGATGATCAAATGCTGACTAATCCTGCTACTAATGGTGTGCATGAGTTTTCTGATGATGTTCCAGGAGATAACAGCGAAAATAATGAAGAAATCAGTGAAAAAACGCGCCGGTAGGTCCATATCGCATGTGTCCGCATCCAGGAGGCAAATCATCCTCAGGATTGGCTCCGCAGCAGCAGCTCAGTCGATCTCCCTCGGGATCGGCGCCGGCAGACGCGCCAGACGCGCAGGCGACAGCACCAGCCGACCGTGCGGCTGTCTCCAGCCCAGCGCACGCCGCGCGTCACGCTCCAACTGGTGGCAGCCCAAGCGCCTCTCCGCGCCAATCCCCGTCCGACACGAGGCAGCACGCGGTTCGCCAGGACGGCGCGTGCTTCCGTGACCAGCCGGTCACATACAAGCGGCGCGACCAGGTTCGCCGACCTGACACGGGGCCCGGATCTGCTGTGGGACCGGGCGCAGACTCCTGTGCACCCACGCGCGCGCCGAAGACTGGCATTCGCCTCGAGGCTGATCCACCATCATCCTCCAATGATGAGGCCTCAGGATCTTCTGCGCCTATAGAACATGTTGCACCTGATCACACTGCCACAGAAGATCCGGCGGGAGCAGATTCTGCTACAGGAGCTTCTGTTTCGGGATTTTCTGTGGCCGAGGATCCTAATGTTGCACCTTCATGACGTACACGACTACAACATGGGGTAATACATCTTGTTAATTATAAACACATAACCAAATACGGTATGGTTTGTTCTACAGGTGAACCCCAGACGCTCCAGGAAGCGCTTGGTGATGAAAGATGGAAAAATGCTATGAATGAAAAATACATGGCACTCCAGAAAAATAAAACTTGGCATTTGGTTCCCCCACAGTAAGGTAAAAACTTAATTGATTGCAAGTGGGTATTTAGAATAAAGAGGAAATCTGATGGAACTATTGATCGCTACAAAGCTAGGCTCGTTGCAAAGGATTTTAAACAACGGTATGTCATAGATTACGAGGACACATTTAGTCCAGTTGTTAAAGCTGCCACTATCCGTCTTGTTTTGTCTATTGTCGTTTCCAGAGGATGGAATCTCAGGCAACTTGATGTTCAGAACGCATTTCTTCACGGTGTTCTGAAAGAGGAGGTATATATGAAACAACCTCCTGGGTTTATAAGTAAAAGTGCACCCTCTCATGTCTGCAAGTTGGACAAAGCACTTTATGGTTTGAAACAGGCACCAAGAGCATGGTACTCCCGTCTCTGTCACGAAATGCAAACACTTGGTTTTGTCCCTTCAAAGTCTGACACCTCTCTGTTCATCTACAACAAGTTCAATACATGCATGTTTGTCTTGATATATGTTGATGATATTATTGTGGCAAGCTCATCTGATGAAGCTATCACAGGGTTGTTAAAAGATTTGAGTGCAGACTTTGCCTTGAAGGATCTTGGAGACTTGCATTATTTTCTTGGGATTGAAGTAAAGAGGCACAAGGATGGACTTCATCTCTCCCAAGAAAAGTATGTAGTTGACTTGGTAAGAAAAGCTGGTCTACAGGGTTGTAAACCTATACCTACTCCACTGTCCAGTTCAGAAAAGTTATCTCTCACACAAGGAACTCTCTTGACTTAAGAGGATAGCACAAAATACAGAAGCTTGGTAGGAGCTCTTCAATATTTTACTCTTACTAGGCTTGATATTTTTTTTGCTGTCAACAAAGTATGTCAGTTCCTTGATACACCTACAACTGTTCATTTGACTGCTGCCAAACAGATAGTTAGATATGTCAAAAACACATTAAGCATGGGTCTCAACTTTAGCAAGTCATCCTCTACACTTGTCAATGCATTCTCTGATTCTGATTGGGCAGGTTGTCTTGATGATATACGCTCTACTGGTGGTTTTACTATTTTCTTTGGACCCAACTTAATTTCATGGTGTGCTCGCAAGCAAGCTACAGTCTCCAGATCTAGTACAGAGGCAGAATATAAAGCATTGGCAAATGCCACGGCTGAAATCATATGGGTTCAATCCATGCTCAAGGAACTTGGTATAAAAAGTAAACAAGCTCCATGTTTGTGGTGTGATAACCTTGGTGCTACCTATCTCTCAGCTAATCCAGTGTTTCATGACAGGACCAAACACATTGAGATAGACTTTCATTTTGTTAGAGAGAGGGTGGCTCACAAACAATTTGATATTCGTTTTGTGCATTCCAGTGATCAAATTGCAGATGGATTCACAAAAGCATTCCGGTCAAGAGCTTTGAAAACTTCAAGTATAATCTCAACTTAATGAAGTTGTGATTAAGAGAGGGTGTTAAACACATCAATATCTACATGGCTGGCGGATATCTTCATGAGGCGCATCTGGTTAGGTAGTTAGAGTATAATGTTTATCTCTTGTAACTCTTATCTCTACCTCCTTTCTTCCTCTCCAAGAATGTAATCTCATCCGCATGTATGCGCTGTTATGGGAGGTACGCCTCATCTATATAACACGAAGCCGTCGGCCTGAGAAGGCAAGACGTTCCGCTAGTTCGCACATAGCAACCATCAACATTTACACAAACCCGTGTATACTCTACAGTACTATGAGGTCCTATGACATTTGCGGTTGATTTCATTTCAGGTCTGTCCACTAAATATATATAAGCATGTGGATAAATGGGTGTGCCTACATTGCGTGAGCTTCTTTTCTAACCCAAAAGATATATTTCACGAAAAAACCAAATAAATTTTGATAGATATAGCAACGGCAGATTATAACATCTGCATGTACACTAGCACTCATTAACAAGTCATAAGCTATATGTATGGTGCTATATCGACTAGAACTATACTTACATCATTCTGATCACTGTAGTATTCGGCTGCAAGTCTCGCACACCTCTGAGTTTGTGTTTCGCTGCTTAAGCGTCCCCGCGCTTTCCGATCAGCGTTTGCAAATTGATCTGCAAAGTCACTGTTTTCACAGTAGTGATTGAGGATTTAGTTGTGTTTCTCTTTCAGACCCCTCCGCCCCCCCTACTTCTTAATTAACTTAAATTATATGATACGGCGACGGACCTGTGGTAATTCCTGGCAGGATCTTTGAGTGCACATTGCAAAGGAAACAAGAAAAAAAACAGAAAATGTGAATATATAATGAGTGTACAATAAAAGAGATACATAGAAATAATACCCGTGTGAAATTAATTCCCTACCTGATGATCCTCCTCCTTGGGCTCCTGATGCCATTGCTGCAATGTTCAACCCTATGACCGTTAGCAAACACGTTAGTCATTTAGATGAAGAAATAGATTATGTTAACTATGCGTATGGAAATGCAGCGAACACTCTTTCTACATCAAATGAACAAAATCTTTGTTATACTACCAGCTGATTGAACAACATGGAAACAGATTATCCCCTTGAGCATGTAAAATGTGCTAATATATAAATAAAGAAGTCAATATGTCCTCACCCCTGAGTCGTGCTTTGGTTTTAGGTAAGAATCCTCGCACTTGTCACACTTTGCAGGACTATGCTACACCAAAGCATGTATTGCAGGAGCGCTAGGCGTTGGTTTCTTACAAATATATGGGATAGTCGAGATTGGGTCATGTATATATGGGGATGGTAGTTGGCATTTTGATTGGGTACAAGTACTGAAATAACTTCGAATCAGTGGCGTCTTAGTTCCAGAGGAGACAAGTTCAATACGTACATAAGTGTTGATATGTTTGATACGAGATCTGTACCAAAAGGTACTTTATAAAGTACTACCTCCATTCCTAAATACAAGACGTTGGGGAAGTTTAAATTGAACTGCCCCAATGTCTTATATTTAGGAATGGAGACAGTAGACACGCAGTGTATGTGGTACAAGTATCGGATGTTATGCAACGGATGGTGCTAAATTTGCTTTGGGTGAGGTGTGTGCGGCATTCTCCTTATCTCATTAGCATTCATGGTTAGGAAGAACATCAGTCAGGAAATATCTTTTTTGCCCGGATTCAAGATGTGTTCTTTGTCTAGAGACAAACCAGGGAAGTTATGTAAGTTCTAAATATGGCTGCATGCATCGTCTAGATGCAGAGGTTGGGGGTACATCCTCCTTTTCAAAAAAAAAGTATTTGCACGTTAGAGAAAATGTTTACTTGATTATGTGGTAGGTATTATTTTTTACTTTTGTTGTTACTGTCAACTAGGCATTCTTTTCTTCTTGTGGAAGGTCAAATGGTAATCTAAAGCGGATGGGCTTAGGTTGTAGTCATGACATTTTACATGTGTCATTGGGTTATATAACAAGTGAAGTTACTATGTTTTGGGATGCAATGCGGCATTCCCCTTTCCTTCTTTTTTTGCGGATTCCCTTTCCTTTCTTTAAAGGAATGAATTTTTTTTATATAGAAGGAATTTCATTTAGTCTGCGTTCGGATTCTCTCCGCTCCGCGCCGGAGCGGAACGGCAATCCAGTTATAATTTGTGGAGTTGATTAAAGGCTGCTTCGCACGCTCCGCTCCGCAGAGGACTGCCGAACAGGCGCTTAGTTGTCCCATCAAGGTGATACAAACTACGGAGTTCATGCAAACAATGGTTCCTATTCTATTTACAATTTTTTGGCCAATGTGTTAGCCTCTCGTTTTTGACACCTCAGTATGTGCAGGAACTTGGCACTAAAAGCAAGATCACTTGTCTGGCCAAGGAGATAATTGATTGACTGATGGCCTTAGCTGCCATTCGACCGATGGCATTGGAATCTTCAGCATTGATTGACTGAGTAACAGCTATATCTGAGAAAGAAAAGGATGCAGTTGATGAGGAGTTGATTGAGCATGTGAGCGGCTAGGAATAGTGCATGAGCTTCTGCCTCATAGCATCTCCAACAGGCGCGTTAAACAGGCGCCGTGCCGCAAAATTCCTCGTTTTAGCACGCGCGCAACCCGGCGGATGGCGCCAGCGGACGCGCAATAACCGCGCGCGCGGTATAAGCAGTTGGGCGCACGCTAGGAAGCGGTACGTCGCGTGGTGTATTTGCGGCGCCCGCTTTCGCGCGCAGCACACACGACGCTCGCACTGCGCTCTTCTTCTCCCCTTCCAATCCAAAGCCCCGCGCGCGCCGGCGCCGGCGACCCGCACCCATGGACGCACGCGCCGGCACCCCGCTCACCTCGTCCTATAGCCGCGACCCCCCCCCCTCCCCGCCCCCGCCGCCGCCGCCGCATGGGTGGCATGGGTGGCTTGGGTGGCGGTGGCTTCGGCGCCATGGGTGGCATGGGTGGCTTGGGTGGCTTTGGAGCACCCCCGACGCTATGGCCACGATGGGAGGCATGAGTGTTGCTTCTCTCATGGGAGGCATGGGTGCACCTCCGGCCGCCATGGGCGGAATGTTTTTCGATGAGCCTCCTCGCACACATTCCCATGAAGATGCCGTTGAAGATCTTGCTAACACCGTCGGAGCTTCACGTGATGCGGTGCGCGATGAGGAGAGGGAGAAAGATTCATCTTCGGAGGCGGAAGAATCATCTTCCGGAGATGAGGACGAGGACGAAGACGAGGACAAGGACGAGGAATGATGTGTCTTTCCTTTGTGTATTGAACTTGATTTGCATTTTGAACTTGGTTGGATGAACTTGTGAGCATGATTTTAAACTTGTGGGCATGAACTTCATCAACTTGTTTGTGTGAAATTTTTATTGTGTTAAAAATGTGCATCATTTTGTGTTGAAATATGCCATACGCAATGCACCGGCGAGTCGCGCGTGCTGCATTTTAGCGCGGCCGCTGGAGCCAGTGCTGCGCGCCGCGCCAAACCAGTCGATGCGCGCGCGGCATATGTGTTTTTTGCGCGCGGCGTGACCGGCACCTGTTGGAGATGCTCTCAGCTACAGAGAGGCAGAGACGGGAGAGGGGGTAATCAATGAACGAAGAATCGGTGACTTCTGAAAAGATAGCATGAATAAAATTAGCACAAGTGAAATTATCATGGGAGATTGGGAGCGGGTCTCAGTTCTAAAGAATTGATAAAAGTGAAACCAAATAGCTCGAGACAAAGGATAGATGAAGAATAGGTGCTCATCAGTTTCAAGTCTCCAAATCTATCAGGACTGGGATTTTTTTTTTTTAATTCAGCAATAGACTCTAGTTGCAACGTTCAAAGATTACGTAAACATTTTTTTTTGCAGGTATTACGTAAAAATCTTAATTATGAGGAAGAACATTTTTACCGACACCTTATTAATGGCATTGAAACTAATTTGACTGAAAAGAGAATCCGTGGCGTCTCGACTCCCGCTAGTATATAGGCAGGGTTTTAGTCATTGCAAGGGCGGCGTTTGAACGAATAGTGACACTCCTTCAAGTCAGTCTTCCGGTCCATTGGGACGGATTAGACGAAGCTCGTAGGTTCCTGCCAGCTCCTTGGGGCGGCGAGGTTATTTGTTGTCAGGTTCTTCCGATTGATTCAAGGATTCAAAGGCGACCACTGCGACTCCAGGGTGCTGATCCTTAGGGACACGTGCAGAAAGACTTTTCGGCTGTGATCGACAAGGTCAGGCGGGCTCCAGTATGGGAGCGGCGATAGCAACACGTCGACAGCTCGTTCTGGCGGCGACAATGGTCGTTCGGTGATTCCATGGATCTCGATATAATTTCTATTATGTTTGAGATGTTTTGTACTTCCAGTGAATCTTTATAACAGATCTGATCCTTTTTGTTAAAAAAAGGAACATTCCTAATGCTTAAACAAGACTATTTTTAGAACATTTTGGTGCTAATTTCGTTATTTTTTCCCAAACTTCCATGGATGTGAGGAAAGTTAGCAGAAAACTAAACAATGTTGGTTGTAAAAGAAATTCAGTTTTTTAATGAATTCATTTTTTTTACAGTTCATGCATGAGCATAAGAAGCATTTAATCAAATCCACGCAATGGCATTCCCTCCGTCTTTTGAGTGCTCTCGGACTAGTGAAAAACAGAGCCGTGACACGAATAGTGCTGGAATGAAACAACTCGTTTTTCTTTTCCGTGAATAAAAAATGTCAGCCGAGGAGACAAAATGAATTTATGGGGTTCACACATAAAGCAAACCTTCATAGTTTTTTTTTCTTGAGAAAGCAAACCTTCATAACTATGAACATTACTCAAGCTCTAAGATATGCTTATTCTTCCATGCTAGAGTGAGTTTGGATTTCATGTCGATCATGCATATGCAAGTCAGTCTAGCTTGCCTGCGGCAATGCAAAGTATCCACTTGTAGTCACTTTTATGGAAAGATGAACAGAACTTGTGGTGTGCTGTGTACACATATATGCATGAAGAAAATTTCCTGAAAAAACATGCATGGACAAAATAAAAATAAATTAAAAATGTTTTGTTTTTCATCAAGTGAGATAACTTAGCAGAAAAAGCTAGATGCACAAATTTCTGGATACAAAAAGACCAGTCACAAACAATCATAATGTCCAAATAAGAAACAGCAAGTATCAAATCCTGCGGACCTAAAATTAATTTAACTGTCCATAAAAATAGCAATACAATTAAAACAAATACTTTAATTTGGACATGTTTCTCATAATGTACTAATGACATGCGAATGAGGTCAAACGTCTATATTTAATGAATATAGACCTACTAAACTGTCAAAATCGAAATACCCAAAACCTTTTTCGACGCCAACTTCTCCATGTGAATTTTGCATTTCCCAAATTGGTAAAAGATTATCAATGGCATACCCTGTAGAGATAACAGCATGGGTAGGAATTTGTCGACCCTTAGAACACTTAGCTTTATCAAACCGATAAACTCTTCCCGACAGGAAATCTGACACAAAATTTGAGCTGATCTGAATTACTGCCAGCCCTTTCCCTAAGCTTATGAACTGCGCCTGGTGTAGTAGATTTGAACCAGCTTAGTTGCTCATAACTTCTGATCTTGTACCTAGTCCCAGTGACACAGCCCTGCAGAATGCAATTATAAGCATAGTTGGATGCATAACATAAATACCAACATAGTACTATAGTAGGCAAATGATCATGTAATTCTTATACAAAACTCCAACCAACAGAAACTGTATTCGCCGAGAACTATCAACCGTGACCAGGCATTAGACAAACTAAACCAGACGAGCATAAGATAACGTCAAGAACAATGGGCACTCAAGAACAAAAGGGCCACCTCAAACAACCTCCAGCGCATTACAGTAACCGCAACCTGTCTTTCATATCTGATCATTGAACATACTTCTATACAACATAAAGCCCACCTGTTACCTTGCCATATTTATGCTGATGTGGAAAGGACTTAATTCACATCCAATTCTCGGTCATCCTTCCCCAGCTCCCACATGACAACATTGAAGAACAAACAAGAACACCAGGAACAAAATAGTATACAAACAAATAAATC
>NC_041380.1:71965176-71998120 GCF_002162155.2 Triticum dicoccoides | reverse complement strand
GCACACCAAGCACACCCTAAAGCCAATCCAGTCTCTCTCTTCTATTCCCCCCTGCCCCCCTGAGGACCTGAGCAACTAGAATCTGGCCATCGGATTACACCAGAGCGGCTAGAATGCACAATCCCAAACCTCATCACCAGGAACCGTGACGCTCGCCTTAGCACTAGGCCTGGAGAAGACAAGCCCACTCCCACAAGTCGAGCTGCATCACTGCTAGGCAGGGTCTTTTTCCTACAAGATGGCGCCAAGTCTCGACGCTGCAAAGCACGCCTCGGCCAGATCTGGCTGCAGCACACCTGCCGGCCATCACCATCCCGTGCTCCACCGGTGTGTCATGTCCAAATGAATGTGTTTGCTATGAAAATTTGGTGGAATTTTGGTTCATGAAAGGTCAACAAAAACTTTTCAGAATTTGTACAGTACAGAAGACTTGGTTTAGATTTCAGTATATTTGGTTGTGTTCTTAACTCACAAGGCAGGGAACAGTTCGAAATATCTGAAAGTAAGGAGAATATTTGATGCTATAGTTTACGGAGCTTCAAAACAATGTGCTCATGTAACATAGAAATTTGTGGCCATGTATCCAGTTTCTTGGCCTGATTACAAAAGCAAGTCAGGCTGGCACTTAGCAGTGCAGTTGTGTTTATACTCTTCGCATTTTTTATACCAAAGATTTATATATCTGTGTGTCCTGTGTACTATGCAAACTCTATATTTTGTACAGATTACCCAGTATAATATCTTCCTCATTCAAAACTCAATCACAGCAGAGTGAGTGAGTGAGGCCAAGAACTAAAGTACAAACAATAAGGGGTCGGTGTAAGAGAATAGAGAGGAGAGAATTGACGTAATGTGGTGCATGTTGTATTGAGCCTCTCGGACGGTTTATATAGAGTACAAGGCTTGGTGGGCAAGAAGCCTTTTCTAGAGATAAGGTAGAAGATGGATTACAAATCCTATTATCCTATTATTCTACCAAATATAGAGATATGCCTACATACTCTTAACATCTCTAGAAAAAGGCTTCTTGCCCTCCAAGCCTTGTACTCTATATAAACCGCCTGAGAGGCTCAATACAACACGCACCGCATTACGTCAATTCTCTTCTCTTTATTCTCTTACATGCTATCTACCGCAAGTTCCTGACCTAGCTCCACCACAGCTTCCACCCGCGCTGCCCCCAGGGAGGTTGATCTTCATGAACTCCAACGGGGGCTGCGCAACTCTGCTGATTTAAATACGAGACTCGAAAACAATAGTCCTCGCACAATCTATTCCACAAAAGGACTGTACGGACAAGAAAAAGAAATGATCACCAAACGTACTTCAGGCTTAAAAAAAATAAAAGATTGCACAAATAATAAAGCTGCACAATAGAACAATGGCACACAAACTGGGGTTCTTATAAAGTGCAATATGTACGAAAATAAAGCCTTGTCCGAAAGCCAAGCATACCACACCCCGCACCCTCCTAAGAACATAGCTAATTGCGGCAGAGAATAATTAGCAGTTTAAGAAGCCAGGAAAATATGTAGATTGCTCCATAACACATTATCCATAATCAGTCAATGGCAAAAACAGTTTAAAAATGTGATAATTTTGATTGTTGAATATAAGAGACTGTACCATTTTGTAATCATCATCTGTATAAATTCCTACACATGCCAAATTGTTAAGAATTGTAGGCAGCTCTGTGGACAGGCATCTTTGCTGAGGTCCAGATGCACATGAAATCCAGTCACTGGCCATCATCGCCAGATGATCAACAGATAATTTTACAATAATTCCTTGCATACAAAGTTTTGCCTCCATAACACCACAAATTGCATTGTATAAGCAAGTCGCTGGAGAGAAAAAAACCATTGTTAGAAACAGAAATCTGGAAACAGAACCAAAATACTAAAATATCTATCATAGTATCACACCCACCGTCTAGACCCTGATCACGTGTATCTGAAAGGATCAAACGTCGGTGATGACGCCGTCTACGGTAAGACCAAGATTTGCGGTACAATGTGAAACGACCTTCCCCACGCTTGTATACGTTCTTTACCGGCCCAGCCATCTGCAGGTTCCTTCTACAAAAGATAAGTCCATATGATATTCCAGTTTGTACTTTTCATGAGGGTTGTATAATTTTATTTAAGACAACCCTCCCAGAAATAGAACAAAACGACATCAACTAGTCATGAATTCGTGAACGACAAAAGAATCATCCAAGCAAATTAATTTTATTTATTTGAAATTTGATCAAGAGCATTCAGCCATAGTTTTTTATGTGCTGGATCAAGAGTCAGTAGACACAATATATAGATAATGGATAATTTTCTATCAGATATGATAGCTGAAAAATCTCAATCAGATTTCAAATGTACTTGCTCACATTATTGACTCTATGTATTTCAGAAATCACAAGAGTTATTACACAATCAACAAACTAGTTGTGGAGCGCTGGGTACCTTTGTGCTCACCGCCCTCAGGCCGGCAAGCCTCTTCCACCGACCAAGAGGCTTCCAGTAGACCTGCCCGCTCAGCTTTCCAAGCCACTTGTTCACTTCATCCGCCGCCGCAAGTTTCCCAATGCAACTCTGAAATGAATAGCTGATCACACATTACACTCAATCTGACTATAAGAGAGAAAGAACAAAAGCAACCCAGCTCGCTCGTCTACAGCATGCTGCTCAGTACAAACTTTACACACACAAACACACACACAGAAAGAGAGAGACTACCTCGTCGCTGCACTGCAGGAGACGACGGAAAGCGTGGCAGAGAATATCGGGTTGAGCCGGAGTTTGGACGGCGGCGACTGGGTCGGAGATGGCCGGCAGTGGCTCGACTGGGAAGAAAGGCAGGGCCTGGATACTCCCTCGTCGTTGCGCTGCTGGAGATGATGGAGAATGGGGCGCAGAAGAATGGGGTCAAGCCGGATGCCTTGAGGTGCCCCTAGTTCGGAGATGGACGGCGGCAGAGAAGATGGGAGGAGGCGGCAGAGAAGATGGGGAGGAGAAGACGGAGGATAAGATGGGAGTAGGACGAGGCACACGCTGCAGACTCCTAGCCGGCGGTGGTCGCCATCGGGATGGTGGCCTGGTGGGGGAGGCGGCGGCTCCTCGGGAAAGGAAGAGGGTTCGCTGGGAGAGGAGGGTTTGTGAGCTCCTATTCTCCAAACTGCCGCACCCAGCCCATGTATGTGGGGCGGGGCGCCCTATTTTTCTCGTTTCTCTGTTTCGTTCTTTCTTGTTTCTTTCTTATTTTCTTCTAAAAAGGTTTGTTTCTTATTTCTTTTTTCTGTTTTGTTTTTTCTTCTTGAAACCAAATTCCGTATTTAATAAAAAAATCATGTTTTTTGATAAAAATATTCACAAATTTAAAATGCCAAATTTTAATAAAATATTCACGGATTTTGAAAAAAAATCATGAATTTTTTTAAATGTTCAAAATTTTGAAAAAATGTTAGAAAATATAAATAATATTCAGTAATTTCGAAAAGTGTATGTCAATTCAAAAAACAAACCATAAATATCATAAGATGTTCGCCAATTCATAAAATAATTGCAAATTTCTACAAATGAGCATGTTTTAAATTTTGATGAAATTTTCTGTATTAGACGAACAAATTTTGAATTTTATTAACATTTTTGAATTTTATGAAAAATTTTGAATTGGATGAACAATTTTTTAACTCAATGAACATTTTTATTTATGACAATTTATTTTTGAATTTTTATGAAGATTTTTAAAATTTGATGAACAAAAAATATTTCCAATTTAAAAACATGGATTTTTAAAAAATCATGAAATGAAAAAGATAAAAAGAAATAAAAAAACAAATGGCGGAGTGTTCATCGTGGACCAACACCGACGACGGAGCACCTGACGGGAGAGTGCCACCTTGCCGCCTCTAAGCACCAGCTTGCAAAGCCGGTCGGACCCTCACACACACCAGTCTTGCCATGAACTGTGTTGCACCCCGTCGATCTAGACAAGTTTGTGCCGGGAGCCTTGCGGAAGCGTAGTGGAGAATCCTGATCCAATTAGGACATTAGGTGTCGGTACTATAACTAACAGACCTCGGTAGGGGGTCCCGAGCTGTGGATCTCGGATCTATGGATAATACTCTACGTCGTCCTTTGATTGTATTTACCTAGGTTCGGACCCTCTCGAAGAGGTAATACCCTACGTCTTGCTTTGACTGTATTGATGATTGTGTATCGAGTACAGGTTTGATCTACCTTCAGATCGTGAGTTGTGTTCTGACCCTAGGGCTAGATGGTTGTAATTGTGATCGTCCCCTCTACGGACTAAACCTCCTAGCTTATATAGACACTGGGTGTACCTAGGGTTACACATGGTTGGTTGTCAATCTAGGGATACACACGCCGCTGGGCCGATGCAAGTCTTGGAATGCATGTAGTCTTCGGTGAAGTCTGTCTTGATCATGCCGAAGTATGATGCTTCCGGAGTCCTTCCTTAAGAGAACGATGGGCCGTAGTCTCGGCCCATGGACTGTGGGCCAAATAGGTTGGTACTGTTGGGGAACGTAGTATTTCAAAAAAAAAATCTTGCGATCACGCAAGATCTATCTAGGAGATGCATAGCAACGAGAGGGGAGAGTGTGTCCACGTACCCTCGTAGACCAAAAGCGGAAGCATTTAGTAACGCGGTTGATGTAGTCAATCGTCTTCGCGGTCCAACCGATCCAAGTACCGAACGTACGACACCTCCGTGTTCAACACACGTTCCGCATAATGACGTCCCTCGAGCTCTTGATCCAGTTGAGGACGAGGGAGAGTTCCGTCAGCATGACGGCGTGGCGACGGTGATGATGATGTTACCGGCGCAGGGCTTCGCCTAAGCACCACGACGATATGACCGAGGTGTGTAACTATGGAGGGGGGCACCACACACGGCTAAGAGAAGATTGGTGTCACTTTGGGGTGCCCCCTCCCACGTATATAAAGGAGGGGGGAGGCTGGCGGCCAGGGAGGAGGCGCACCAGGTGTGGGGAGTCCTACTAGGACTCCCTAGTCCTAGTAGGATACCCTCTCCTTTTTTTTCCTTTTTCGGAGTAGCTAAAGGGGGAAAGAGAGAAGGAGTAGGAGAGGGAGGGGGGCGCCTCCGCCACCCCTTGTCCAATTCGGATTGGCAAGGGGGGGCGCCACCTCCTGGCCGGCCCTCTCTCTTCTCCACTAAGGCCCATGGTGGCCCATTAACCTCCCGGGGGGGGGGGGTTCTGGTAACCCCCGGTACTCTGAAACTCATCCTAAACGACCTGAACCATTCCGGTGTCTGAATGTAACCTTCCAATATATGAATCTTTACCTCTCGACCATTTTGAGGCTCCTCGTCATGTCCGTGATCTCATCCGGGACTCCGAACAAACTTCGGTCATGAAATCACATAACTCATAATACAAATCGTCATCGAACGTTAAGCGTGCGAACCCTACGGGTTCGAGAACTATGTAGACATGACCGAGACACATCTCCGGTCAATAACCAATAGTGGAACCTGGATGTTCTTATTGGCTCCTACATATTCTACAAAGATCTTTATCGATCAAACCGCATAACAACATACGTTGTTCCCTTTGTCATCGGTATGTTACTTGCCCGAGATTCGATCGTCGGTATCATCATACCTAGTTCAATCTCGTTACCGGCAAGTATCTTTACTCGTTCCGTAATGCAACATCCCATAACTAACTCATTATTCACATTGCTTGCAAGGCTTATAGTGATGTGCATTACTGAGAGGGCCCAGAGATACCTCTCCGATACACGGAGTGACAAATCCTAATCTCGATCTATGCCAACTCAACAAACACCATTAGAGACACCTGTAGAGCATCTTTATAATCACCCAGTTACGTTGTGATGTTTGATAGCACACAAGGTGTTCCTCCGGTATTCGGGAGTTGCATAATCTCATAGTCAGAGGAACATGTATAAGTCATGAAGAAAGCAATAGCAATAAAACTAAACGATCATTATGCTAAGCTAACGTGATGTGTCCATCACATCATTCTCTAATGATGTGATCATGTTCATCAAATGACAACACATGTCTACGGTTAGGAAACTTAACCATCTTTGATTAACGAGCTAGTCAAGTAGAGGCATACTAGGGACACTCTGTTTTGTCTTTGTATTCACACATGTACTAAGTTTCCGGTTAATACAATTCTAGCATGAATAATAAATATTTAACATGATATAAGGAAATATAAATAACAACTTTATTATTGCCGGTAGGGCATATTTCTTTCAGTCTCCCACTTGCACTAGAGTCAATAATCTAGATTACATAGTAATGATTCTAACACCCATGGAGTCTTGGTGCTGATCATGTTTTGCTCGTGAGAAAGGCTTAGTCAATGGGTCTGCAAGATTCAGATCCGTATGTATCTTGCAAATCTCTATGTCTCCCTCCTTGACTTGATCGCACATGGAATTGAAGCATCTCTTGATGTGCTTGGTTCTCTTAAGAAATCTGGATTCCTTTGCCAAGGCAATTGCACCAGTATTATCACAAAAGATTTTCATTGGACCCGATGCACTAGGTATTACACCTAGATCGGATATGAACCCCTTCATCCAGACTCCTTCATTTGCTGCTTCCGAAGCAGCTATGTACTCCGCTTCACACGTAGATCTCGCCACGATGCTTTGCTTAGAACTGCACCAACTGACAGCTCCACCATTCAATATAAATACGTATCCATTTTGTGACTTAGAGTCATCTGGATCAGCATCAAAGCTTGCATTAACATAACCATTTACGACGAGCTCTTTGTCACCTCCATAAACGAGAAACATATCCGTAGTCCTTTTCAGGTATTTCAGGATGTTCTTGACCGTTGTCCAGTGATCCACTCCTGGATTACTTTGGTACCTGCCTGCTAAACTAATAGCAAGGCACACATCAGGTCTGGTACACAGCATTGCATACATGATAGAACATATGGCCGAGGCATAGGGAATGACTTCCATTTTCTATCTATCTTCTGCAGTGGTTGGACATTGAGTCTGACTCAACTTCACACCTTGTAACACAGGCAAGAACCCTTTCCTTGACTGATCCATTTTGAACTTCTTCAAAACTTTATCAAGGCATGTGCTTTGTGAAAGTCCAATTAAGCGTCTTGATCTATCTCTACAGATCTTGATGCCCAATATATAAGCAGCTTCACCGAGGTCTTTCATTGAAAAATTCTTATTCAATTATCCTTTTATGTTATCCAGAAATTATGTATTATTTCCAATCAACAATATGTAATCTACATATAATATTAGAAATGCTACAGAGCTCCCACTCACTTTCTTGTAAATACAGGCTTCTCCAAAAGTCTGTATAAAACCATATGCTTTGATCACACTATCAAAGCGTATATTCCAACTCCCAGAGGCTTGCACAAGTCCATAAATGGATCACTGGAGCTTGCACACTTTGTTAGCACCTTTTGGATCGACAAAACCTTCTGGTTGCATCATATACAACTCTTCTTTAAGATATCCATTAAGGAATGCAGTTTTGACATCCATTTTCCAAATTTCATAATCATAAAATGCGGCAATTGCTAACATGATTCGGACTGACTTAAGCATCGCTATGGGTGAGAAGGTCTCATCGTAGTCAACTCCTTGAACTTGTCGAAAACCTTTCGCAACAAGTCGAACTTTATAGACAGTAACATTACCGTCAGTGTCAGTCTTCTTCTTGAAGATCCATTTGAAAGTGCTAGTGATCGACTAGAGGGGGTGAATAGGCAATTTTTATGAAAGTCTTCAAAACATGGAAGTTTCGAAGACAAACGATAGAAATGAACCTATTACCATGCAGCGGAAGGTAGACTACACTAAGCAAGCCATAGTCAAGTATTCAATGAAATGAAAGCACAAAGACTAATAGCAGCTAGGCAGTATAGATCAGGCTGGAAGATAGTATGAAGCCAATCAGAACAAGCAGTCACACAGTGAAGACAAAAAGATAATGCAAACAGGCAATGACTTCATAAGGACCAAGCTGCAAATAAAGAGATGGGAAGGATAGAACCAGTGGCTCGTTGAAGACAATGATTTGTTGGACCAGTTCCAGTTGTTGTGACAACTGTACGTCTGGTTAGGGAGGCTGAGATTCAACTCAGAAGACCGCGTCTTCACATTATTCCCCTTGAACTAAGGACACCCAGTCCTCGCCCAATTACTCTGGTAAGTCTTCAAGGTAGACTTCCAAACCTTCACAGACTTCGTTCACCGGCGATCCACAATGACTCTTGGATGCTCAGAACGCGACGCCTAACCGGCTGGAGGATCCACAGTCCTCAAGTGTAATAAGTCTTTAGATCACACAGACAGGAATACTTCAGTGATGCCTAACACTCTTAGCTCTGGGTGTTTAGGGCTTTGTCCTCGCAAGGATTTCTCTCTCAAAGGCTTCGAGGTGGGTTGCTCTCAAATGACAAAAGCCGTGCACTAAATCTGAGAAGCCAACCAATTTATGGTGTAGGGGGTGGGCTATTTATAGCCACTAGGCAACCCGACCTAATTTGTCTGAAATGACCCTGGGTCACTAAGGAACCGACACATGTTCCAACGGTCAGATTTCAAACACACACGGCAACTTTACTTGAGCTACAAGCAAGGCTAACTTATCCAACTCTGGATAAGATTTGCTCTCATTGTCTTCGCTCGAAGACATATGATTTTGGTTAAGCATCACTTCAGTCATTCTGACAGTTCACTTGGACCCCACTTAACAGTAAGGTGGTTCCTATGACTCAACAAAGAAGAAAAAGAACGATGAAACAACTAAGTCTTCGTGCTACATAGTCTTCACGTGATGTCTTCTCTTGTCATAGTCTTCAATGTGAATGTCTTCACATACCACCTTTGACTTCAATGTCTTCATACATTTTTAGGGGTCATCTCCGGTAGGAAAACTGAATCAATGAGAGACTTCTACCTGTGTTATCCTGCAATTCTCACAAACACATTAGTCCCTCAACCAGGTTTGTCGTCAATACTCGAAAACCAACTAGGGGTGGCACTAGATGCACTTACAATCTCCCCCTTTTTGGTGATTGATGACAAACTGGTTGAAGTTTTCAACGGGGATAGAAATATGTGAAATTGTAAAGGATTTAAGTATTGTCTTCGTAAGTAGAAGAAAGGCTCCCCCTGAAGATGTGCCTATAAGTATTTTGCTTTTGAATGCAAATGCACATGGCAGGTTGTACTTGCGGAGCTCCTCTTCTACTTATGAAGGCAGTTCATCATGCATGAAATGATATAATGAAGATAATGATATGCATAATGAAAAATGGACGTCTGCAAAATGACTTCGTGCGGAATTTATCATCGCACATGCGGAATTTATCATCGCATCACATAGTGTCGAAAAAGGTAGCAGACGACCATCAAGTTTAAGTGTTACAACTCAAAACGAACCAAATGTTTCAAAAGCGAGAGTTGTAAGCACTTGGCAAAAATAGCAAAAGTAAAGCAACCGCCCATATGGATCCGCTTGAAGACTATCAACTCATATGCTTCTCCCCCTTTTGTCAGTAATGACCAAAAAGGTCTGAAGACATAGAGCTTCTACTCGTTCCCATGAGGTGCAGGCGAAGCAACAGGGTCGTCGTTGAGGTCCGGTGGTGCAGAAGAACTTGGTGTAGTGTCGAGACGCGCTGAAGGTGGAGGTGGTGAAGTGGTATCATCTTGATCATCAATAACTCTGGCATTCACCGTGGAAGCTGAGGAAGAATAGTCAGAGTCTTCAAGGGAGGGAGTCCGACGCAAGTGAGCATTCCTTGGAGGAGTGGAGTCAAACTTGAATCTTTCTGTGAAGCCATCATCTTGAAGATCTTCTTCAGCAGTGAGAAAGGTCAAACTCTTCCAAGACCTCCGACAGGTTTCATGTGTAACAAAGGCATTCTTGGTGGCAAGATTGCGAATGCGATTGACGTCCACCAAGAGGCTTTGCATCTAACGCTTAAGCCAGTCATGATGCTTATCCTGTTTCTGATGTAGCACGAGGAGAAGCTCTCGATCATTGAGAACATGAGATCGCTTCCGAGGCCTTTGGGCAATGGTGCTTCCAGTGGCGTCAGTTTGGGCGCGAGGAGCACGTGTGTTACCAACCAAGGGATAAACACGAGAGACTGTTGGAAATATGACCTAGAGGCAATAACAAAATGGTTATTATTATACTTCTTTGTTGATGATAATTGTCTATTGTTCATGCTATAATTGTGTTATCCGAAAATCGTAATACATGTGTGAATACATAGACCACAACACGTCCCTAGTGAGCCTCTAGTTGACTAGCTCGTTGATCAAAGGATAGTCATGATTTCCTGACTATGGACATTAGATGTCATTGATAACGGGATCACATCATTAGGAGAATGATGTGATGGACAAGACCCAATCCGAAGCTTAGCTCAAAGATCGTGTAGTTCGTTTGTTGTAGCTTTTCTAAATGTCAAGTATCATTTCCTTAGACCATGAGATTGTGCAACTCCCGGATACCGTAAGAGTACCTTGGGTGTGCCAAACGTCACAACGTAACTGGGTGACTATAAAGGTACATTACAGGTATCTCCGAAAGTGTCTGTTGGGTTGGCACGAATCGAGACTGGGATTTGTCACTCCGTATGACGGAGAGGTATCTTTGGGCCCACTCAGTAATGCATCATCATAATGAGCTCAATGTGATCAAGTGGTTGATCATGGGATCATGCATTACGGTACAAGTAAAGTGACTTGCCAGTAACGAGACTGAACAAAGTATTGGGATACCCACGATCGAGTCTCGGACAAGTAACGTACCGATTGACAAAGGGAATTGTATACGGATTGATTGAATCCTCGACATCATGGTTCATCCTATGAGATCATCATGGAGCATGTGGGAGCCAACATGGGTATCTAGATCCCGCTGTTGGTTATTGACCGGAGAGGCTTCTCGGTCATGTCTGCATGTCTCCCGAACCCGTAGGGTCTACACACTTAAGGTTCGGTGACGCTAGGGTTGTAGAGATATTAGCACACGGTAACCAGAGAGTTGTTTGGAGTCCCGGATGAGATCCCGGACGTCACGAGGAGTCTCGGAATGGTTCGGAGGTAAAGATTCATATATAGGAAGTCCAGTTTCGGCCATCGGGAAGGTTTCGGGGGTCACCGGTATTGTACCGGGACCACCGGAAGGGTCCCGGGGGTCCATCGGGTGGGGACACCTATCCCGGAGGGCCCCATGGGCTGAAGTGGTAGGGGAACCAGTCCCTAGGGGGCTGGTGCGCCCCCTTGGGCCTCCCCTTGCGCCTAGGGTTGGAAACCCTAGGGGTGGGGGGCGCCACCCTTGCCTTGGGGGGCAAGGCACCCCCTTTGGCCGCCGCCCCCCTAGGAGATTGGATCTCCTAGGGCCGGCGCCCCCCCTAGGCACCCTATATATAGTGGGAGGGAGGGAGGACTGCGCACCCAAGCCCCTGGCCTCTCCCTCTCCCTCCCGTGACACTCCTCCGTCTCCCAGCGCTTGGCGAAGCCCTGCCGAGATCACCGTTGCTTCCACCACCACGCCGTTGTGTTGCTGGATCTTCATCAACCTCTCCTTCCCCCTTGCTAGATCAAGTTGGAGGAGACGTCTTCCAACCGTACGTGTGTTGAACGCGGAGGTGCCGTCCGTTCGGCACTAGGTCATCGGTGATTTGAATCACGTTGAGTACGACTCCATCAACCCCGTTCTCTTGAATGCTTCCGCTCGTGATCTACAAGGGTATGTAGATGCACTCCTCTCTCCCTCGTTGCTAGATGACTCCATAGATTGATCTTGGTGATGCGTAGAAAATTTTAAAATTCTGCTACGTTCCCCAACAGTGGCATCATGAGCTAGGTCTATGCGTAGTTACTTTGCACGAGTAGAACACAAAGTAGTTGTGGGCGTCGATATTGTCAATTTGCTTGTCATTACTAGTCTTATCTTGATTCGGCGGCATCGTGGGATGAAGCGGCCCGGACCAACCTTACACGTACGCTTACGTGAGACCGGTTCCACCGACTGACATGCACTAGTTGCATAAGGTGGCTGGCGGGTGTCTGTCTCTCCCACTTTAGTCGGATCGGATTCGATGAACAGGGTCCTTATGAAGGGTAAATAGAAATTGGCAATTCACGTTGTGGTTTTGGCGTAGGTAAGAAACGTTCTTGCTAGAAACCTATAGCAGCCACGTAAAAACTTGCAACAACAATTAGAGGACATCTAACTTGTTTTTGCAGCAAGTGTTTTGTGATATGATATGGCCAAAGGTTGTGATGAATGATGAATGATATATGTGATGTATGAGATTGATCATGTTCTTGTAATAGGAATCACGACTTGCATGTCGATGAGTATGACAACCGGCAGGAGCCATAGGAGTTGTCTTTATTTATTTATGACCCGCGTGTCAACATAAATGTCATGTAATTACTTTACTTTATTGCTAAAGCGTTAGCCATAGTAGTAGAAGTAATAGATGACGAAACAACTTCAAGAAGACACGATGATGGAGATCATGGTGTCATGCTGGTGACAACGATGATCATGGAGCCCCGAAGATGGAGATCAAAGGAGAAAATGATATTGGCCATATCATGTCACTATTTGATTGCATGTGATGTTTATCATGTTTTACATCTTATTTGCTTAGAACGACGGTAGCTTAAATAAGATGATCCCTCGTAATAATTTCAAGAAAGTGTTCCCCCTAACTGTGCACCGTTGCGAAGGTTCGTTGTTTCGAAGCACCACCTGATGATCGGGTGTGATAGATTCTAACGTTCGAATACAACAGGTGTAAGACAGATTTACACATGCAATACACTTAGGTTGACTTGACGAGCCTAGCATGTACAGACATGGCCTCGGAACACAGAAGACCGAAAGGTCGAGCATGAGTCGTATAGAAGATACGATCAACATGAAGATGTTCACCGATGTTAACTAGTCCGTCTCACGTGATGATCGGACACGGCCTAGTTAACTCGGATCATGTTATACTTAGATGACTGGAGGGATGTCTATCTGAGTGGGAGTTCATTTAATAATTGGACTAGATGAACTTAATTATCATGAGCTTAGTCTAAAATCTTTACAATATGTCTTGTAGATCAAATGGCCCATGTTGTCCTCAACTTCAACGCGTTCCTAGAGAAAACCAAGCTGAAAGACGATGGCAGCAACTATACGGACTGGGTCCGGAACCTGAGGATCATCCTCATAGCTGCCAAGAAAGATTATGTCCTAGAAGCACCACTAGGTGACGCACCCGTCCCATAGAACCAAGACATTATGAACGGTTGGCAGACATGTGCTGATGATTACTCCCTCGTTCAGTGCGGCATGCTTTACAGCTTAGAACCGGGGCTCCAAAAGCGTTTTGAGAGGCACGGAGCATATGAGATGTTCGAAGAGCTGAAAAATGGTTTTTCAAGCTCATGCCCGGGTCGAGAGATATGAGGTCTCCGACAAGTTCTTCAGCTGTAAGATGGAGGAAAATAGTTCTGTCAGTGAGCACATACTCAAAATGTCTGGGTTGCATAACCGCTTGACTCAGCTGGGAGTTAATCTCCCGGATGATGCGGTCATTGACAGAATCCTTCAGTCGCTTCCACCGAGCTACAAGAGCTTTGTGATGAACTTCAATATGCAGGGGATGGAAAAGACCATTCCTGAAGTATTTGCAATGCTGAAATCAACAGAAGTAGAAGTCAAAAAGGAACATCAAGTGTTGATGGTGAATAAAACCACTAAGTTCAAGAAAGGCAAGGGTAAGAAGAACTTCAAGATGGACGGCAAGGGAGTTGCCGCGCCCGGTAAGCAAGCTTCCGGGAAGAAGCCAAAGAATGGACCCAAGCCCAAGACTGAGTGTTTTTATTGCAAGGGAAGTGGTCACTGGAAGCGGAACTGCCCCAAATACTTAGCGGATAAGAAGGCCGGCATCACGAAAGGTATATGTGATATACATGTAATTGATGTGTACCTTACCAGTACTCGTAGTAGCTCCTGGGTATTTGATACCGGTGCGGTTGCTCACATTTGTAACTCAAAGCAGGAGCTGCAGAATAAATGGAGACTGGCGAAGGACGAGGTGACGATGCGCGTCGGGAATGGTTCCAAGGTCGATGTGATCGCCGTCGACACGCTACCTCTACATTTACCTACGGGATTAGTTTTAAACCTCAATAATTGTTATTTAGTGCCAGCTTTGAGCATGAACATTGTATCAGGATCTCGTTTAATACGAGATGGCTACTCATTTAAATCCGAGAATAATGGTTGTTCTATTTATATGAGAGATATGTTTTATGGTCATGCTCCGATGGTGAATGGTTTATTCCTAATGAATCTCAAGCGTAATGCTACACATATTCATAGTGTGAATACAAAAAGATGTAAGGTTGATAATGATAGTCCCACATACTTGTGGCACTGCCACCTTGGTCACATAGGTGTCAAACGCATGAAGAAGCTCCATGCAGATGGACTTTTAGAGTCTCTTGATTACGAATCATTTGACACGTGCGAACCATGCCTCATGGGTAAAATGACCAAGACTCCGTTCTCAAGAACAATGGAGCGAGCAACCAACTTATTGGAAATCATACATACTGATGTGTGCGGTCCAATGAGTGTTGAGGCTCGCGGTGGCTATCGTTATGTTCTCACCCTCACTGATGACTTGAGTAGATATGGGTATGTCTACTTAATGAAACACAAGTCTGAGACCTTTGAAAAGTTCAAGGAATTTCAGAGTGAGGTTGAGAATCAACGTGACAGGAAAATCAAGTTCTTGCGATCAGATCGTGGGGGAGAATACTTGAGTCACGAATTTGGCACACACTTAAGAAAATGTGGAATAGTTTCACAACTGACGCCGCCTGGAACACCTCAGCATAATGGTGTGTCAGAACATCGTAATCGCACTCTATTAGATATGGTGCGATCTATGATGTCTCTTACCGATTTACCGCTATCATTTTGGGGCTATGCTTTAGAAACTGTCGTATTCACTTTAAATAGGGCTCCGTCGAAATCCGTTGAGACGACACTTTATGAATTATGGTTTGGGAAGAAACCTAAGCTATCATTTCTAAAAGTTTGGGGATGCGATGCTTATGTCAAGAAACTTCAACCTGAAAAGCTCGAACCTAAGTCGGAAAAATGCGTCTTCATAGGATACCCTAAAGAAACTGTTGGGTATACCTTCTACCTCAGATCCGAAGGCAAGATCTTTGTTGCCAAGAATGGGTCCTTTCTAGAGAAAGAGTTTCTCTCGAAAGAAATAAGTGGGAGGAAGGTAGAACTTGATGAAGTATTACCTCTTGAACCGGTAAGTGGCGCAGCTCAAGAAAATGTTCCTGAGGTGCCTGCACCGACTAGAGAGGAAGTTGATGATGATCATGAAACTTCAGATCAAGTTGCTACTGAACTTCATAGGTCCACAAGGACACGTTCCGCACCAGAGTGGTATGGCAACCCTGTCTTGGAAATCATGTTGTTAGACAACGGTGAACCTTCGAACTATGAAGAAGCGATGGCGGGCCCGGATTCCGACAAATGGCTGGAAGCCATGAAATCCGAGATAGGATCCATGTATGAAAACGAAGTATGGACTTTGACTGACTTGCCCGTTGATTGGCGAGCCATAGAAAATAAATGGATCTTTAAGAAGAAGATAGACATGGATGGTAATGTGACCATCTATAAAGCTCGACTTGTCGCTAAGGGTTATCGACAAGTTCAAGGGGTTTACTACGATGAGACTTTCTCACCCGTAGCGAAGCTGAAGTCCGTCCGAATCATGTTAGCAATTGCCGCATTCTATGATTATGAGATATGGCAAATGGACGTCAAAACAGCATTCCTTAATGGTTTCCTTAAGGAAGAATTGTATATGATGCAGCCGGAAGGTTTTGTCGATCCTAAGAATGCTGACAAGGTGTGCAAGCTCCAACGCTCGATTTATGGGCTGGTGCAAGCATCTCGGAGTTGGAACATTCGCTTTGATGAGATGATCAAAGCATTTGGGTTTATGCAGACTTATGGAGAAGCCTGCATTGACAAGAAAGTGAGTGGGAGCTCTGTAGCATTTCTCATATTGTATGTGGATGACATACTGTTGATGGGAAATGATATAGAATTCTTGGAAAGCATAAAGGCCTACTTGAACAAGTGTTTTTCAATGAAGGACCTTGGAGAAGCTGCTTATATATTAGGCATCAAGATCTATAGAGATAGATCGAGACGCCTCATTGGTCTTTCACAGAGTACGTACCTTGACAAGATATTGAAGAAGTTCAAAATGGATCAGTCAAAGAAGGGGTTCTTGCCTGTATTGCAAGGTATGAGATTGAGCACGGCTCAATGCCCGGCCACGGCAAAAGATAGAGAAAAGATGAGTGTCGTCCCCTATGCCTCGACCATATGGTCTATCATGTATGCTATGCTGTGTACCAGACCTGATGTAAACCTTGCCATAAGTTTGGTAGGAAGGTACCAAAGTAATCCCGGCATGGAACACTGGACATTGGTTAAGAATATCCTGAAGTACCTGAAAAGGACTAAGGAAATGTTTCTCGTTTATGGAGGTGACGAAGAGGTCGTCGTAAAGGGTTACGTCGATGCTAGCTTCGACACAGATCTGGATGACTATAAGTCACAAACCGGATACGTGTATATTCTGAATGGTGGGACAGTAAGTTGGTGCAGTTGCAAGCAAAGCGCTGTGGTGGGATCTACATGTGAAGCGGAGTACATGGCAGCCTCAGAGGCAGCACAAGAAGCAGTCTGGGTGAAGGAGTTCATTACCGACCTAGGAGTCATACCCAATGCGTCGGGCAAGATGACTCTCTTCTGTGACAACACTGGAGCTATTGCCCTTGCCTAGGAGCCCAGGTTTCACAGGAAGACCAGGCATATCAAGCGTCGCTTCAACTCCATTCATGAAAGTGTTCAAAATGGAGACATAGAGATTTGTAAAGTACACACGGACCTGAATGTAGCAGATCCATTGACTAAACCTCTCCCTAGAGCAAAACATGATCAACACCAGAACTGCATGGGTGTTCGATTCATCACAATGTAACTAGAATATTGACTCTAGTGCAAGTGGGAGACTGTTGGAAATATGCCCTAGAGGCAATAATAAAATGGTTATCATTATATTTCTTTGTTCATGATAATTGTCTATTGTTCATGCTATAATTGTGTTATCTGGAAATCGTAATACATGTGTGAATACATAGACCACAACACGTCCCTAGTGAGCCTCTAGTTGACTAGCTCGTTGATCAAAGGATAGTCATGATTTCCTGACTATGGACATTAGATGTCATTGATAACGGGATCACATCATTAGGAGAATGATGTGATGGACAAGACCCAATCCTAAGCTTAGCTCAAAGATTGTGTAGTTCGTTTGCTGTAGCTTTTCTGAATGTCAAGTATCATTTCCTTAGACCATGAGATTGTGCAACTCCCGGATACTGTAAGAGTACCTTGGGTGTGCCAAACGTCACAACGTAACTGGGTGACTATAAAGGTACATTACAGGTATCTCCGAAAGTGTCTGTTGGGTTGGCACGAATCGAGACTGGGATTTGTCACTCCGTATGATGAAGAGGTATCTCTAGGCCCACTCGGTAATGCATCATCATAATGAGCTCAATGTGATCAAGTGGTTGATCACGGGATCATGCATTACGGTACGAGTAAAGTGACTTGCCGGTAACGAGACTGAACAAAGTATTGGGATACCGACGATCGAGTCTCGGACAAGTAACGTACCTATTGACAAAGGGAATTGTATACAGATTGATTGAATCCTCGACATCGTGGTTCATCCGATGAGATCATCGTGGAGCATGTGGGAGCCAACATGGGTATCCAGATCCCGCTGTTGGTTATTGACCGGAGAGGCTTCTCGGTCATGTCTGCATGTCTCCCGAACCCGTAGGGCCTACACACTTAAGGTTCGATGACGTTAGGGTTGTAGAGATATTAGCACACGGTAACCCGAGAGTTGTTCGGAGTCCCGGATGAGATCCCAGATGTCACGAGGAGTTCCGGAATGGTCCGGAGGTAGAGATTCATATATAGGAAGTCCAGTTTTGGTCATCGGGAAGGTTTCGGGGGTCACCGTTATTGTACCGGGACCACCAGAAGGGTCCCAGGGGTCCACCGGGTGGGGCCACCTATCCTGGAGGGCCCCATGGGCTGAAGTGGGAGGGGAACCAGCCCCTAGTGGGCTGGTGCGCCCCCCTTGGGCCTCCCCCTGCGCCTAGGGTTGGAAACCCTAGGGGTGGGGGGGCGCCACCCTTGCCTTGGGGGGCAAGGCACCCCCTTTGGCCGCCGCCCCCCTAGGAGATTGGATCTCCTAGGGCCGGTGCCCCCCCTAGGCACCCTATATATAGTGGGGGGGAGGGAGGGCTGCGCACCCAAGCCCCTGGCCTCTCCCTCTCCCTCCCGTGACACTCCTCCGTCTCCCAGCGCTTGGCGAAGCCCTGCTGAGATCACCGTTGCTTCCACCACCACGCCGTCGTGCTGCTGGATCTTCATCAACCTCTCCTTCCCCCTTGGTGGATCAAGTTGGAGGAGACTTCTTCCAACCGTACGTGTGTTGAACGCGGAGGTGCCGTCCGTTCGGCACTAGGTCATCGGTGATTTGAATCACGTCGAGTACGACTCCATTAACCCTGTTCTCTTGAACGCTTCTGCTCGTGATATACAAGGGTATGTAGATGCACTCCTCTCTCCCTCGTTGCTAGATGACTCCATAGATTGATCTTGGTGATGCATAGAAAATTTGAAAATTCTACTATGTTCCCCAATAGAGACTGCCTGAACTCCTTCAATGGGCTGGGTGAAGCTTTGACGATCAACATTGTGAAGATAAATTGGATCCTTAGCAGGCTCTGGGTAAATAGCTTCAATAGACAGATCAACCTCTGGCAAGAATACAAGATGATTGCACGCAGACGGCTGATAGTTGAAGGCAGAGTGAAGCTTGATAAGACACATTACCCATGGAGCATAGAACTTCAGACCAAAAATGTCGGAGCCAGATGCAGCCAACTACCTGATGAAGAAGTCTTGAGCATTGAAGCTTATGCCAGTGAAGATATAGAAAACCAAAGTCTTCATTGCTCCTTCAAGCTTCGCTATAGATGAATGTCCTTTGACAGGCCATAGAGTTTTTCTAATGATATGGTAAATGGTGCGGGGCAGATACTCGAGGTCTTCAACAAAGAATTCCGTTGGATATTCAGCGTCACATGGCAAAGGCTTCATCATGCTTGGCATTTGGCTCATGTTGGGTTCTGGCTTCTGAAAAATGCTATCCAAAGCATTCTGGTGTTGTTGACAACCTGGTTCATAGTATTCACCAGGAGTGGGCAGGACTGTGAGCTCAATGATGTCTTGAGCTTTAGCTTCATGATGGACATCTCCTGTCATCCACTCAAGGATCCAAGTCTTTGGATCCCTGTTGTATCCACGAATGTGGAGGGTAGCATAGAATTGAAGCAGAAGTTCTTCATTCCAGTGTTCCTTGTCAGTCACAAAATTAAGCAGACCCGCATCACGGAAGTAGTCAAGGGCTTCTTCAAGGCATGGCAGTCCAGCAATGGCTTCACAATCAAGATGCATGTGAGGGAAGATGCGTCCCTGATTGTACAAGATGCATGAATAATAGCTTCGCTGTTGATAACTCCAGAATTGGTCCAAAGAGATTCTTGGCCTTATGTAGGGGTTCTTGGCACTGTTGAAGAATGTGTTGTGTGCCTTGAATTGATTCAGATTAAAGGATCCTGGTGAAGTTGCAGTACCTGGAAACCGTGGTAACCTTAGCTTTGGCTTCTGGACCTAAGGCCCATGCTCCACATGATAGGCAAACTGAGGTCCGGGAGCAGGCGGAGGAACCAGGATTGGCCAGCGGACAGTAACAAGCTGTCCACGTTCATATGATTGCTCGATGGTGTGTGGCCTTGGAGGAGGTACATGAGCAGAGGCATTGGCTTCAGGCAGCGAATTTGCTTCGGGTGCTGCATTGGCTTCAGGCGCCACATTAGCTTCAGCCATGACAACATCATTGGCTTCAGTGTTGATGTTGGTGGCCGCCTCAGTATTAGTAACCTCCACTTCAGGAGCTGGAGGGTCAGACACGTTCTCCTCGAGAACAACTTCAGGGTTGGACGGGGGTGTAGCAACTCTTTCTTCATCACGTGGTTCTTCTTCTTCTTCATCGGCTGATGCGGCCGGAATATCTTCAGCCGCTTTGGCTTTAGATTCAGGGATGTTCAAAGTGGGAGAGGCTTCAGGAAAGACTTCACGTGAGATGGATTGGCGCTCTTCTCCTTTGGGAACACTTGACAATGTGACCTGTGGCCTAGGTCCTTTGCGAAGCCTGCGAAATGCTGGCGACGCCTGTGGAGATGGAGTTGGTTGGGCCTCAAAGTCTTCACTGTCAATCACTGGAGTGGTGTCCTGTGGTGGGGGAGTGACTGGTGTTTCTTCAACACGAGGGGATTCTTGAGGGTGATCAGCCCATGAGTCATCCTGAGCAATTGGCGTTAATGGACGACCAATGCTGATGAGTTCGCTGTTCGTGAGAATAGGCGATGATACCAAATTGTGCTCGATCTGAGGAAGGACTTCATCATCTTCAACATTGTCGTGAGGACCAATGTCTTCAGCTGTGGTGGCATCAATAACTAGATTCTCTTCAGATTCAGGAGCCTCTGTGGAAGCAGGCTCATGAACTACCAGACGACGTTCACGATGTTCAGACGCAGGACGAGCAACAGAAATTGGCTCGACAAGAAGGGGCTCTGTGGAAGCAGCCCGGTCTCTCTTCTTTGTTTTCCTTTTCTTGGTTGAGGGAGCATCATCAGTGGTGGCTTTGGTCTTGCGCTTTCTGGCTTCGGCTTCAGCTGCTCTAGTTTTCTTGAATTCTAAAGCCACTGTGGGGACCTTAGGCTTCGAGCCTGTTATACTAGCTGGGAAGACAATGCGAGGTTCTTCCTGCCTTGATGCTTCTGGTTCGGCCACAACTGGCTTCTTCTTCTTCTTGGCAGCCATTCTAGGGTCGATGCCTGGTCGCCCCAAAGTCTTGCGCTTTTCAGCTTCATTGTAGCCTTGAACACATTTGGCAGCAAGATTCTTCATGCGCTCACGAGAACCTTTTGCTTCTTCTCATTTCTTGTGGAATGCCTCCTTGAGCTCATGCATCATGACCTTGAAGTTCTGAATGTCTTCAACATTGAGCTTGGCCATGTGCTTCTTGAACTGAGCCTTTTCATAATCGATCTTATGCTTCAGCTCAACAATTTTCTGAGCAAGAGCCAGCTCAGGAGCAATGGCTCCGTGGAAGGAGACACTGAGGCCGATTGGAAGCTGAAGATCATCAAAACTGACATCTGGGCTGTCAAACCACTCATCAATAAACTTGTATAAGATTTCCACATCAAAGAGGGGAAGATCATTGAAGATTTCCGCCTCTTGCTTGCTCTTTATCAACTGCTCAAGAGTATCATCACCAAGATCGTCATCACTGGACAGATCAATGGCATCATTCTCGTTTCTCAAAACAGCAGCAGGGGTCAGTGCTTGACCAGTGGGTTGCATGGGCTTTTTCAACTTGGCAGACTTGGAGATGCGTGAGAGATCTTCAGACTGCACACTAGCTTCAGGAGGTGCAGTGGCCAGAGGCTTCTCCCGTGAGACCTTTGGGCTTTGAAGCCTTTGGTTTCTGTTGCTTCACATGCTTCGGAGGTGCAGGCGCTTCATCAGAATCAGAGTCATCAGCAGAGTGGTCCACGGCTGCCCCTTGAACCTGAATGTGAGTGATGAGACCTTCTAAGTTGTAGAAGGGCCCAATAAGATTGGGTTCAGCTTCGCGTGTGCCATCCGCTCGTGGTGCAGAGGGGCCTGGGTTGAAGTCTAATCCAAAAGACTTCTTGTTTTCCTTGGCCGAGTTCTTTGCAGCCTGATAGTTGCGCTTGAACAGATTATCTTCTCGACAGCATAACAGAGAGGATGGGTCGGCATTAGCATGCTGAGGTCCACGAATCATGCAGGGGTAGAAGCCTTGAGCAATAGCTTCGGACTTCGACTTGGGCTGAAGACCTTTGTATATTATATCTCCCCAGGGACCCTTTAAGGCATTCTTCTCAGCATACTCCTTGGTGACGAATCTGTACTTGAACCATTCCTCTTCCCAATGTCTTCGAATCCATTGGATTCGGTTCTTGCGTTCTCCATAGGTTTCTTCTGGATCTGACTTGTATAACTCATAGAGATCCGGTGGAAGGTCCTTAGCAGTGTTTCCACGGCGTTGTCTGCCGCCCTTCCTGACTGATTTTTGAGTTTTCATGAAGTTTAGACTGAAAGGCTTCAACAATGGCGAAGTCTTTCGTCTACTGGTCAGGCAGGAACTGGCTTCAGGAGAATTTATGTGACGCTGTAAGAACTCTGTAAATGAATGCAGACTATGAGAACCAAGGGATTCTCCCACGAACATGTACCTGTGACAGCATTAGAGATGCGAGGGAAGGGGAAGAGGTCACATGCATTCTCAGAAGATTTTGAAGATAAATCAGTTTAGAAGACATTCACCTCATAGTGCGAAGACATTCACTCATATGTAGAGAGTTGGTTCCAGATTTGTACGAATCCACGAATAAGTACCAGTGAGGAATCTAACTACTTTGTGAAGCATAAGTGAACATACTAGGCATGCTATGAGATGCATAATGAGATAGATCCAACTTGTAGGAACATAAACCACTTGTGGTTGAAAAGGATGAATCTATCGGATCAAAAAGACTATAAAAAGAGGTTTTATTTACCACACGAGGGACTGCTAGATGGAGTGGGAGAGGAGGCCGAGCAGTTCGATCTTCCGTGCCCTAACTTGGCGACGGAGGACAACTGCGGCGACGGCGGAGAAGACGATGTCCGCGGCCGGTGTGAGGACGGCGTCGGTGAGGTCACGACAGCTAAGCGCTTCGTCGCCGGTGTCGTCGAGGGCTAGTGGTGGCGCTAGGGTTTGTGCGAGAGTGGAAGAAGAGATAATGACTGGTGTAAGTGCATCTAGTGCCACCCCTAGTTGGTTTTGGAGTATTGACGACAAATCTAGTTGAGGGACTAATGTGTTTGTGAGAATTGCAGGATAACACAGGTAGAAGTCCCTCATTGATTCAGTTTTCCTACCAGAGATGACCCCTAAAAATGTATGAAGACATTGAAGTCAAAGGTGGTATGTGAAGACATTCACATTGAAGACTATGATAAGAGAAGACATCGCGTGAAGACTATGGAGCGCGAAGACTTAGCAGTTTCATCGTTCTGTGTTTTTCTTTGTTGAGTCATAGGAACCACCGTACTGTTAAGTGGGGTCCAAGAGAACCAATCAGAATGACTGAAGTGATGCTTAACCAAAATCCTATATCTTCGAGTGAAGACTATGAGGGCAAATCTTGTCCAGAGTTGGACAAGTCATCTTTGCTTGTAGCCCAAGTAAAGTTGCCGTGTGTGTTTGAAATCTGACCGTTGGAACACGTGTCAGTTCCTTAGTGACCCAGGGTCATTTCGGACAAATCAGGTTGGGTTGCCTAGTGGCTATAAATAGCCCACCCCTACAACCATAAACGGTTGGCTGCTCGGAGTTAGAGTACGGCTTTTGTCGTTTGAGAGCAACCCACCTCGAAGCCTTTGAGAGAGAATTCCTTGCGAGGATAAAGCCCTAAACACCCAGAGCCAAAGAGTGTTAGGCATCACTGAAGTCTTCCTGTCTGTGTGATCTGAAGACTTATTACACTTGAGGACTGTGAATCCTCCAGCCGGTTAGGCGTCGTGTTCTGAGCATCCAAGAGTCATTGTAGATCGCCGGTGAATGAAGTCTGTGAAGGTTTGGAAGTCTACCTTGAAGACTTACCAGAGTGATTGGGCGAGGACTGGGTGTCCTTAGCTCAAGGGGAATAAGGTGAATACGAGGTCTTCTGAGTTGAATCTCAGCCTCCCTAACCAAACGTACAGTTGTCACAGCAACTGGAACTGGTCCAACAAATCATTGTCTTCAACGAGTCACTGGTTTCGTCCTTCCCTTCCCTTTACTTACTGTTGGTCCTCGTGAAGTCATTGTACGATTGCAACACCATTTGGCTTCACTGAGTGATTACTTGTTCTGATTGGCTTCACAATATCTTCCTACCTGATCCTTACTGCCTAGCAGCTATTAGTCATTGTGCTTTCACTTCATTGAATACTTGACTATGGTTTGCCTAGTGTAGTCTACCTTCCGCTGCATGGTAATAGGTTTATTTCTATCGTTTGTCTTCGAAACTTACATGTTTTGAAGACTTTCATAAAAATCGCCTATTCACCCCCCTCTAGTCGATCACTAGCACTTTCAATTGGTATCGAAGCAAGGTACTCCCTTGTTCTGTGTGATTCAGTTTAACCACCTGGAGTTTTAGCTATGTCGACTGCAGGGATAATTAATGTCTCCGCTGCGTGCCCCGTCTTTGATGGAACTGAATATCCCTACTGGAAGAATAAGATGCGCATGCATCTTGAAGCCATTGATGTCGACCTATGGTATGTCGTCAAGAACGGCGTTCCCAAGGCTGGAGAAGGTGTCACTACTGCTGATGTCAAGAAGTTCGTTCAACTGGACTCTACTGCCAAGAATATCATCTGTGGTCATCTGACCAAAGGACAGTATGGCCGCGTGAGTGCTTTGGAAACATCTAAGCTAGTCTGGGACTGGCTCTCCAAGGTCAACGAAGACGTCTCAACCCAGAGAGATCAGAGAATCAGTGTCCTTCGCAACCTATTCAACCGCTTCAAGAGAAATGACAATGAGAATGTCCAGCTCACGTTTGATCGACTTACTGACATCATAAATGAGCTTCAAGCCCTCGGCGCCACTGAGATCACCAAGCATGAAGTCGTCAAGACACTCCTGAGATCACTTGACAGTTCGTTTGACACCCTAGCCCTGATGATTCAAGAACGTCCTGATTTCAAGACACTCGATCCGTCTGACATACTTGAGAGGCTCAACACACATGAATTTTAGCTTTCTTAGAAAAGAGACATCTATGGTCCCAACTATGGGCGAACTCGTGCCTTGAAGGCAAAAGCTGTCTCCTCATCTAAAGAAGAATCTCACAGCAGTTCTGATGATCCTGAAGACATTGGAAAGGAGCTTGCTATGCTTGTGAAGAAGTTCCAAAAATTCACCAAGAAGAAAGGCTTCAGAAAGTCTTCACGATCAAGCTCAAGGAATGATGAAGCTTCTGCTCATGACTACAAGAAGAGAACATGTCACAAGTGCAAGAAACCTGGCCACTACATCTCTGAGTGTCCAGAGTGGGACAATGAGAACAAGAAGAAGAAGAAGAGCAAGGAGTATGACTCTGACGACAAGAAGAAGAAGAAATACTCAAAGTCTTCTTCCAAGTCTTCCTCAAGGTCTTCATCACACAAGAAGAGCTCATCTGGCAAGGCACGTGCATTTGTTGGCAAGGAAATGGATTCTGAGGAGGAGTCTGCTTCTGAGGAGGCGGAGGTGGAGTCTGAGGAGGAGTCCGATTCTGGTGTTGCGAGTCTGGCTACAGCATACGTTGCCAAGTCCATCTTCAACACTGAAGACAATGACTTCATCACCGACACCGTTGCAAATGACAAGGACTACTCCGCTCCTTTCTACTACTTCATGGCACACGGTGCCAAGGTAAACACACGCACTACTCACTATCAAACATCTAGTGACGATGACTCTGATTGTGGTTCCAAACCCAACTACAAAACACTTACTAAAATTGCGACTGAACAACAGAAAGCTATGGAACACATTCAAAAACTGTTAGACAAAAGCGATGATCTGTTAGACGCTGAAATGACTCGATCTCAGTCCTTAATTGAAGATATAAAAAATCTTCACGTTAAGTATGAGGAACTTGAAAGTCATCATGAAACGCTCTCAACAACTCATGAAAAGGCTTTCCTATGATTATCTTCAAAGGAAGCAAGATCTTGAGAAATTGAGAGCGGCTCATGAAGATCTTCAAAAGGAAAACGAGTCACTTCGCGCCAAACAGATCAGTTCAGCTCAGGAAGGATTTGAACCACCATGTCTTAAATGCATTGAGCGTGATAATGCTACTTCTGTTGCTGAATGTTCTACTGCTGCTACTGTTGCAATATCTTCAACTGTTGATGTGGTAACTAACCCCTCTGCTGAGGATACCACTGCTATTGCTGATGAGAATGCTAGGTTGAAGACACTGCTTGAAACAGGGATGTACAAAAGTCTCAAAGGGCATCAGACACTATGTGATGTCCTCAAAAGGCAGATCCTGAACCGAAACCCTAGGAAAGAGGGTGTTGGGTTCGAAAGGAAAATGAATGCTGATGGCTCTTACTGGAAACCTAAGCAGTACCCCAAAACCACATGGGTTGCTGCAAAGGAACCTTCAGCGGATCCATCCACCCTATCTGGCTTCACTTGTGCTAATCCCACTGTTATTGATGAATCCTTTGATGCAAACTATAAACTATTTAAGAATCAGAATGGTGAAGTGTTTGCCAGGTATATTGGTACTAACTACAGGAATGGACCGCCTATGAAGAAGATCTGGGTGCCGAAAAGGTGTTTGGAGAATCTTCCTGTGAATTTCATCATGACACCACAGGTGAAGAAGACAAACCCCAGACCACAGGCTTCATACGGTCCAAAGGCTTCATACAGACAGAGGACTCACCTGAGTCGCACTAACGCAAATGTTTTGCAGGGAAGCCATACTCAGGCCTATGAATATGAGTGCGGTTCATCAAACCGCCATGTTCATCAGACCAAGAACTATTCTACTTATTCTTATGAGTACTATTGTCCACCTGCAAGACTTTTTGCTAGAGCTCCAAAGCCAAAGTTCTCAGATGCTGCACTTAGACTCATTGCTTCGAAGCCACCCTTGAAGATATGGGTGGCTAAGAAAGCTTAACTCTCTTTTGTAGGGAAAGGTCTCTAGCCGAAAACCAAAATCGTCTGACGCTATTGCTGGGGACCTTAAACATCTTGTAGGGCACAAGATCAAATGCCCAAATGGTCTTATTATGTACTTTGTTCCTGAATCGCTTGCTACTTGCCCTATCAGTCCTAATCTCGATCTAAGCTTTAATAATCCACTGGTTCATCAAATGTTTTTGCTTCACAATTCTCTTCGTGAAGCCTATCCCCCTAACTGCACCGTAGGGTACGACACCAGTAGCTTCAGAATGGATTATTGATAGTGGGTGTACCAATCACATGACTGGCAAGCGAAGCCTTCTCATGGACTCAACCTTACGTCCATCTGACAAAAGTCACATCACATTTGCTGACACTGGTAAAAGCAAGGTATTGGGTCTAGGTAGAGTTGCAATCTCAAAGGATCAACACATGGATAAAGTCATGCTTGTTGAATCCCTTGGTTTCAACTTAATGTCTGTCTCAATGCTTTGCGATTTAAACATGATTGTGATGTTTGGAAAATATCGTTGCCTTGTACTAATGGAATCTGACAAGTCTCTAGTGTTTGAAGGGTATCGGAAAGATGATTTGTACGTGGTAGATTTCTCAGCAGGACCACAACTTGCAGTATGTCTTCTAGCAAAAGCTTCTGAATGCTGGCTCTAGCATCGAAGGCTAGGGCATGCTGGCATGAGGAACCTCCACACCCTTGCAAGGAAGAAGCATGTCATAGGCATTGAGGGCGTCAAGTTCAAGAAGGATCACTTATGTGGTGCCTGTGAAGCAGGAAAGATGACGAGGGCCAAGCATCCCTCGAAGACAATCATGACAACGACTCAACCCTTCGAACTGCTCCACATGGATCTTTTCGGTCCCACTCATTACTCAACTCTTACTACTACTGCTTGTCTCTATGGCTTTGTCATTGTTGATGATTATTCAAGATATACCTGGGTGCATATAATCCTCTACAAGACTGAAGTGCAGGATGTCTTCAGATGCTTCGCCAATCGAGCAATGAACAACTATGGCGCCAAGATAAAGCACATCAGAAGTGACAATGGCACTGAATTCAAGAACACTGGCCTGGATACATATCTTGATACCTTAGGCATCACACATGAATTCTCAGCTCCATACACGCCACAGCAGAATGGCGTCGTCGAACGCAAGAACAGAACACTTATTGAGATGGCCCGGACGATGCTTGATGAATACAAGACTCCAAGAAAGTTCTGGCCTGAAGCCATTGATACTGCATGCCATATCATCAACCGTGTTTATCTTCACAAGCTTCTGAACAAGACATCCTATGAGCTCCTTACTGGCAAGAAGCCAAACGTCAGTTACTTCAGAGTATTTGGCGCCAGGTGCTGGATCAAGGATCCACATCACACTTCAAAATTTGCACCAAAAGCACATGAGGGTTTTATGCTTGGATATGGAAAGGATTCACACTCCTACAGAGTCTTCAACCTTTTTCACTATAAAGTGGTTGAAACAGTGGATGTGCGGTTTGATGAGACGAACGGCTCACAAAGAGAGCACCTGCCAAATGTGCTAGATGAAGTTCCATCCAGTGAATCAATCAAACTTATGGGAACTGGAGAAATCATACCGTCTGAAGGTCAGCCTGAAGAGGAACTTATCATCTCTGCACCTGATCAACCTGAAGACAATGCTCAGCCTGAAGACAATCCCTCTAACGATGACAATGATCAGCAAGAGCAAAATCTTCGTCCTGTACATCCTCGTGTTGCAAATGAAGTACAGATTGAGAGAATAATTGATAGCATCAATGCACTAGGTCCACTCACTCGTTCAAGGGCAACACATCTAGCAAATTTCTGTGGGCACTTCGCATTTGTCTCAATATCTGAACCCAAGAAAGTTGAAGAAGCCTTCTTGGAACCTGAATGGATTCAAGCTATGCAAGAAGAGCTTCAACAATTTGAGCTGAATAATGTATGGGAACTGGTTAAGCGTCCTGATCCTCGCAAGCACAATATAATAGGCACCAAATGGATATATCGCAACAAGCAAGATGAGCATGGTCAAGTTGTCAGAAACAAATCTCGTCTCGTTGATCAAGGATACACTCAAGTTGAAGGGATTGACTTTGATGAAACATTTGCCCCTGTGGCTAGACTTGAAGCCATACGCATACTGCTGGCCTATGCAAATCATCATAACATTCTTCTGTATCAAATGGATGTGAAGAACGCCTTTCTCAATGGCAAGATTGAAGAAGAAGTGTATGTTGCACAACCGCCTGGATTTGAAGATCCAAAACATCCTGACATGGTGTACAAGCTCAACAAGGCACTGTACGGCCTCAAACAAGCCCCTCGGGCTTGGTATGACACACTCAAATACTTCCTGAAGAGCAAAGGCTTCAAACCTGGTTCCCTCGATCCCACTCTCTTCATGAAGACATATGATGGTGAACTGTATGTGTGACAAATATATGTGGATGACATTATCTTCGGCTGCACCAATCAAAAATACACTGACGAGTTTGGATATATGATGCAAGAGCAATATCAGATGTCCATGATGGGTGAGCTGAAGTTCTTCCTTGGTCTTCAAATACGTCAGCAACGCAATGGCATCTTCATATCTCAAGAGAAGTATCTCAAAGATTGCCTGAAGAAATTTGGGATGCAAGACTGCAAAGGCTTCACACTCCAATGCCAGCCAAACATCATCTGGGTCCCGACAACAATGGTAAAGAGTTCGATCAAAAGGTATACCACTCCATGATTGGGTCTTTACTTATCTATGTGCATCTAGGCCAGATATTATGCTTAGTGTTTGCATGTGTGCTCGATTCCAAGCGGCACCAAAGGAATCGCATCACTTAGCTGTGAAGCGAATTCTTCGATATTTGGCTCACACCCCAACATTAGGATTATGGTATCCCAAGGGCTCAGAGTTTGATCTGGTTGGATTCTCAGATGCTGATTATGCTGGTGACAAGGTGGATCGCAAGTCTACATCAGGCACATGTCATTTTCTGGGACGATCACTTGTATGTTGGTCTTCAAAGAAGCAGAACTATGTATCTCTCTCCACTGCTGAATCTGAATACATTGCTGCTGGATCTTGCTGCGCTCAGCTTCTGTGGATGGAGCAAACACTCAAAGACTATGGCATTCATCAGAAGCAAGTGCCACTCTACTGCGACAACAAAAGCGCCATCAAGATCGCCAACAACCCAGTTCAGCACTCGAAGACAAAGCACATTGAAATTCGTCATCCCTTTCTCAGAGATCATGTTGTGAAGGAAGATATTGATATCATACACGTCAACACTGAAGAGCAATTGGCAGATATCTTCACCAAGCCCTTGGACGAGAAGAGATTTTGCAAGTTACGGTGTGAGCTAAATATCTTGGAATCCTCAAATGTCCTATGATTAGGCACACATCCTAACACTTATGCATATTGATGACTTAGATGTGCAACACACGAAGTAAAGTATATCTTCAATCAATGAAGACATACATTCTAAGTGTGAATACATTAATGTGGAATTTGACTTTGGAGCGCCACGATAATTGTGCGCCGTGTCTGGGTCTAATACTTCCTATACGGTGGGTAACACCACCACCAAATTCTTCTGTTTGAAGTGTTTCACCCTTGCGTTATATTTGCTATGTCTTCACATTTTGTTTGGCTTCAATCTCAACCCGTCTTCATGATTATCTTCACTATGTTGATTATATATATATATATATATATACTAGTGTTCTGTCCTCTACAACATTCACTTATAGCTATGTCTTCTTGTTGAATCTTTTGAACTAAGTGAATGTGATCGGACCCTAACCTTTCTATGTTTTCTATCTCAAACTCTATCTCTCCAAATCATATGCATTCTCTTGAAACTGTCGAATGTCTTCTCGCGCCCTTGTCAGCAGAAGATACAGAGACAAACATTAAGTCCGCTTTCAATCCTAATTACTTCACCTGAAACCCGGAGAAGTGGGAACGACCACCCAACAATCCAAGCGTGCGTGGGAACGTGGAACAACCTCCGATATGTTGCATGATGGCCACGTGTCCTTCAGACGTGAATCGCCAGGGCACCTATGTAATAACACTGTGTCGTCCCTGTCCCTATAAATACACGCCTCACCACAGTCATTATCCTTTCTTTCACTCTCGCACAAACCCTAGCGCCACCGCTAGCCCTTGACGACGTCGGCGACGAAGCGCTTAACTGTCGCGACCTCTCCGACGCCATCTTCACACCGGCCGCAAACATCGTCTTCTCCGCCGTCATCATAGGTGTCCTCCTTCGCCAAGTTAGGGCACGTACGATCGAACTTCTCGGCCTCCTTTTCCACTCCGTCTAGCAGTTCTTCGTGTGGTAAATAAAACTTCCTTTTTATGGCCCCTTTGATCCTATAGATTTGTCACTTTCTACCACAAGCAGTTTCTATTCACACAAGTTGAATCTATTTCATACTACATCTCATAATATGCCTAGTATGTTCACTTATGCTTCACAAAGTAGTTAGATTCCTCACTTGTACTGATTCATGGATTCGTACAAATCTGGAACCAACTCCTTATCTATGAGTGAATGTCTTCACACGATGAGGTCAATGTCTTCTAAACTGATTTATCTTCAAAATCTTCTGAGAATGCATATGACCTCTTCCCCTTCCCTCGCACCTTAATGCTGTCACAGGTACATGTCCATGGGAGAATCCCTTGGTTCTCATAGTCTGCATTCATTTGCAGAATTCTTACAACATCATATAAATTCTCCCGAAGCCAGTTCCTGTTTGTCCAGCAAGCGAAAGCCTTTGAAGCCTTTGAACGTGTTGAAGCCATTCAGTTTAAAGTTCATGGCTGCAGAGAAATCAGTAAGGAAGGGTGGCAGAAAGCGTCGAGGTGAAACATCAAGAGATCTGCCCGATGACCTCTCAGAGCTGTACAAGACATATCCAGAAGAGGATTACAATCAGCGCAAGACACGAATCCAATGGATTCAATGATATTGGGCAGAACAGTGGTTCAAGTACAGGTTTGTGACCAAGGAATATGCTGAGAAGAATGCCATCAAGTGACCATGGGGAGACATCCTATACAGAAATCTTCAACCCAGGTCCAGAGATGAAGCCATTGAACAAGGCTTCTATCCCTGCATGGTCCGTGGACCACAGCCTGCGGATGCTGACGCATCGTCATTGCTATGGTGTCGTGACGACAATCTGTTCAAGCGCAACTTCTAGTTTGCCCAGAATTCGGTGAAGCAGAACAAGAAGTCATTGGGACTAGACTTCAACCCTGGTCCCTCTGCTCCCCGTGTCGATGGCACCCGCGAAGCTGAACCCAATCTTGTTGGGCCCTTCTATAACCTGGACGGTCTCATCACTCATATCATGGTTCAAGGGACAGCCGTGGATGAGCCTGCAGATGACGCTTGTGACGCCCGAGTAATCATGCTACAGTAATCTCACGTTGATGGTGCCACGTCACCCTTGTCACTGTAGTTAACCACGGGTTAATTCAAAACTGTCTCGAAATTCTAATTCAAATTTATGATCGGGGTTGACTTACGATAGCAATAAATTTTAGCAATAAAAGTTTTCAAAAATTAAAACTAAAATGTTCAGGTGTTGCCAAATATTGCATCGGTAATTATGGTGGAGTAAACACCTTTTATAAAAGGTCTAAGTTATTAAAATGAATTAAAACAGAAAAGGAAAAATAAGAAAAGAAAACAAACAAAATAAATAAGGGGAGGGGAAAACCCCCTGGCCAACTGGGCCAAACGACCCATCCGGCCCACCCACCGGCCCATCCGGCCCCCTCACTCCCTTAACCCCCCCCCACTCCCCGACCGAACCCTAGCCGACCCCCACTCCTCTC
>NC_041380.1:71957049-71964320 GCF_002162155.2 Triticum dicoccoides | reverse complement strand
AGCGCGCCGCGGTGCGCTCGCCCGACGCGCCCCGCCGCACCGGTTGCTGTCGCCGGAAACGGCCGGCCGACGAGCCCCGCCGTGGCCGTCGGTGCGCTCCAGCGCCCGCACACCCGCGCCCATTCGGGCTGGCGCTCACGCGCCCGTTTACCCGCCCCGTTTGGCCCCTGTGCCACTAAACGCCGGGGCCCACACCCTGGAAGAATTAGAATAAAAAAATGTATATTAATTAATTAATTAGATAATTAATTAACTTAATTGATCAGGTTTAATTAATCAAATCAAACATTAGTTAACCTGATTAACTAATTAAACTAATTAATAGGTTAATTAGGATAATGTGCCAATGACATGGGGGTCCCACCCCAGAATGTTAAAAAAATAATAATAATAAATAATAAAAATAAAAATGCTAATTAATTAATTAATTATCTAAGTTGATTAACTTAATTAATCATGTTTAATTAACCTAATTAAACTGTTAATTAAACTAACTAGGTTAATTAGTTAACAGTCACTGACTAACGGGACCCACCTGTCAGGTTGACCAAGTCAACTCTGTTGACTGCTGACGTCAGCATGACATCATGCTGACGTCATAAATCCATTTTCCAAATTAATTAAATAATTAATTAAATTTCAGAAATTAATAAAATCTTTAGTAAATCATATCTTTTAATCCGTAACTCGGATTAAAATATTTTCAACATGAAAGTTGCTCAGAACGACGAGACGAATCCGGATACGCAACCCGTTCGTCCGCCACACACCCCTAACATATCAAACTCGCAACTTTCCCCCTCCGGCTCCTCTGCCCGAAAACACGGAACACCGGGAATACTTTCCCGGATGATTTTCCCCTTCGCCAGCATCACCTCATACTGCGTTAGGACACACCTAGCACCGCTCTTTGTCATGTCTTGCGTCGTCTTGCTTATGTTTGCACTGTATTTATTGTTTCTTCCCCCTCTTCTCTTCGGTAGACTACGAGACCGACGCTGCTGCTGCCCAGTTCGACTACGGAGTTGACAACCCCTCTCTCTTGCCAGAGCAACCAGGCAAGCCCCCCCCTTGATCACCAGATATCGCCTATTCTCCTCTATACTGCTTGCATTAGAGTAGTGTAGCATGTTACTGCTTTCCGTTAATCCTATTCTGATGCATAGCCTGTCATTGTTGCTACAGTCATTGATACCTTACCCGCAATCCTATATGCTTAGTATAGGATGCTAGTATTTCCATCTGTGGCCCTACATTCTTGTCCGTCTGCTGTGCTATACTATCGGGCCGTGATCACTTGGGAGGTGATCACGGGTATATACTATATACTTTATACATGATACATGTGGAGACTAAAGTCGGGTCGGCTGGTGGAGCACCCGCGAGTGGATCCTTGTGGCGGAGCGACAGGGCAGGTTGAGACCGCCTAGGAGAGAGGTGGGCCTGGCCCTGTTCGGCGTTCGCGGATACTTAACACGCTTAACGAGATCTTGGTATTTGATCTGAGTTGGCTACGAGCTTATACGCACTAACCATCTACGCGGGAGTAGTTATGGGTATCCCGACGTCGTGGTATCAGCCGAAGCACTTCAGACGTCAGCGACGGAGCGGCGCGCGCCAAATTGGACTGGAACGCCACTAGGCTAGGTCTGCTTTCGGCCGCCCACGCAACGTGCAGGTGTGCTCAGGGCGATGGGCCTAGACCCCTGCGCGCTTAGGTTTAGACCGGCGTGCTGGCCTCTCTGTTGTGCCTAGGTGGGGCTGCGACGTGTTGATCTTCCGCGGCCGGGCATGACCCAGGAAAGTGTGTCCGGCCAAATGGGATCAAGCGTGCTGGGTAAGTTGGTGCACCCCTGCAGGGAAGTTAATCTATTCGAATAGCTGTGATCTTCGGTAACAAGATGACTTGGAGTTGTACCTTGACCTTATGACAACTAGAACCGGATACTTAATAAAATACACCCTTCCAAGTTCCACAGACAACCCGGTGATCGCTTTTCTACAGGGCGACGAGGAGAGGATCGCCGGGTAGGATTATGCTATGCGATGCTGCTTGGAGATGCTACTTGGAGATGATACTTGGAGATGCTACTTGGAGATGATACTTGGAGATGCTACTTGGAGATGCTACTTGGAGGACTTCAATCTACTCTCTTCTACATGCTGCGAGACGGAGGCTGCCAGAAGCATAGTCTTCGATAGGACTAGCTATCCCCCTCTTATTCTGGCATTATGCAGTTCAGTCCACCGATATGGCCTCCTTACACATATACCCATGCATATGTAGTGTAGTTCCTTGCTTGCGAGTACTTTGGATGAGTACTCACGGTTGCTTTTCTCCCTCTTTTCCCCTTTCCCTTCTACCTGGTTGTCGCAACCAGATGCTGGAGCTCTGGAGCCAGACGCCACCGTCGACGATGATCCCTACTACACTGGAGGTGCCTACTACTACGTGCAGGCCGCTGACGACGACCAGGAGTAGTTAGGAGGATCCCAGGCAGGAGGCCTGCGCCTCTTTCGATCTGTATCCCAGTTTGTGCTAGCCTTCTTAAGGCAAACTTGTTTAACTTATGTCTGTACTCAGATATTGTTGCTTCCGCTGACTCGTCTATGATCGAGCACTTGTATTCGAGCCCTCGAGGCCCCTGGCTTGTATTATGATGCTTGTATGACTTATTTATGTTTTAGAGTTGTGTTGTGATATCTTCCCGTGAGTCCCTGATCTTGATCGTACACATTTGCGTGCATGATTAGTGTACGATTAAATCGGGGGCGTCACAAGTTGGTATCAGAGCCGACTGCCTGTAGGAATCCCCCTTCCACACTCCTTGGCCGAAGTCGAGTCTAGACATTACAAAAACTTTTACTAACTTGGCTGTGTGCCTTACGGGCCCACGTCGCCATCGGTTGGTACTAGGATCTTTTATTCCTCGACCTATACTCTGGGACTCTGACATCTCTTCTATTCGGGTTAAATGAATCTTACTAAATCTAACATTAGGATCTCGTTATCATTTTCACCCGGAGAGCCCCTTATTACTGATGATCGTCTGCTGCACCAGAAGACCCTGAAGTTACTCTCCGCTGTTAACCCGAGAACTTGTGTTCATCGCGTTTGCAATTCACCTTCTATCGCAAACCCTTATGGATAACTACTTGCATTTGTTATTCTTACATTCATCCCCAGTGGTCTTGTTTTACAAGATACCCTGAAAAACTCGTCGTGATTTCGATAATCCCTTGAGCTTACTGCCTTGCTGTTCTTGTCACTTGAATACCCCTAAGAATAATTTCTCGCACTTGTCGAGTATCCGCTCATCCCCAGTCGTTCATGTGTTTCACAAAAGTCTTCAAAATACTATTCGATCTTCCGAAAATCCTCTAGAGCCTTGGCTCTTGAAATTCTTGCTTGCTTGCATTATGGTTAATCCCATAAGTCTCGTAGTCATATTGACATTCCTTGTCATTATCATTTTGAGTCTGTTGACTCAATATGTTTGCGAATACACGCAATCATCATTGATCCTTATAAATTACTTTTCCGGCTGAGCTGCCATTCTTTTAACTGGAATTGGTTCTCGACCAATCGAATTGTCTTCGATTGTACCCTAAGGCTATTCAACTTATCCACCCCTAATCAGAGCATTGCTTCTGATCCCTTGATTTGGGAATCATAATTCCTTTGCATTTGACAATTGAGTTATTCAGTTGTTTCTATAATCCGGTGCACTTGCATTCCTTCTTCCTTTGATAGAGTACCGATACCCACACCAGCTCCGTTGTGGACCATCGGTTCCTTTGTTGGATTTTATGTCCTTCATAATTAATCACCTTGTGAGCCCTTTCCCCTGATACATAATGCCTTTGGTACCTTGTATCCTCTGCTTGACCAACAATGCTCTACTTTCGAGCTTGTATTAATTACCCCAAGGTTTGTGGTATATGTTCGTAAGATGCCCGGATGGGTTGAACCTATGCCTTCCTTAATATGTGTGAACTCGGAAGATTTCACGAGTCGTACTCATCTGGTATTTCGCCAGGTAAAACTTTCAACACTAATGCCTTTATCAAAGCGAGAAGTGAATGGAAGATTATACATTGAAGAAGTGGGAGTCGACCTTGAACTTTGTGTTCATGCCCATAGACACGATGTAGATCTTCTCATCGAAGCTTCTTTTAAAAATTAATTATTCCCTTGGTATAAGTTCATCTTATATCTGGGATCTGGCCTTTTTCAATCGTGGTTCCGACCATATTTTCTCTTTGATCCCATTTCTCAGGCAAGTTTAATCACTTGTCTTCTATGGATCAATACACTAGTCCAACCTCTACTTTGATCTGTCATCGAGTATTACCCCCTGGTATCTCTAGATTATCATGGAACTGCATAACTTCTTAGGAGTTATTCATCAAGTGCTACCTTCCCACTGATTCCAGTTTTTCATGGGCTCGGAGTTATTGAACACTCCCGGACATCGATAACTGAATCGAGTCCGCCTCGCGATTAAACAACTCATAGTAATCTTCTTTGCTTACGAGTTTGTACCCATTCCTAGCTTGTTGGGCTATATCATTGTCGTGATGATTCTAACTGTGCTACCTGGTCCTTATTCTCGGAGCACCAATTTGCGCCGATAGCTAAGCTTACGCCGATCTCCCTCATCATTCCATTTCACCTTGAACAACAAGCTTGATTTCAAGTTTGTGTCCTACCCATGGTTACAATAACCTTTTGCTTCATCATTCGTATGAATTGATGTCATCGTCGATCGATTACATCTTCGTGTAACCTCTCGACAAATGTGTCGTGATCATCATCAACCTTATGAGCTCTTCCAGGATATCAATCGAATTCATGATGAGAAATACCATCCTTGCCCTCGATGATTTGTCTTATCATCGGCCACTTTATTGCCTTACCTCCAACACAAACATGATCGTGTTTTGTATTATACCTTGAGTTCCTTGCTATCCAGCATTTGTTCTCAATGACCTTGGAATATTAACACCCTTATGTCAAGAATGCCGTGGGAATTTCACCACCTCTTTAGGATTCTTGGTATAGTGATACTCCTCACCATCACCATTTTTCTTGGTCCTTGTGTTGATCCCGACCGGGGTACAAACAAGTGAACGGTGCTGTTTGGATTCTGCACTTCTAGCAACCCTATTGCTTTGAAGTTAATGGTCGGCCGTTCATTCTTAGACTATTGATTATTGAATCACCATTCTGACATTGGTCGTGCAACCCGGTCCATATTTCGGGTGCACCTTTCAACCAATGTTTAATTGTGTATGTTTTCCTCGAGCATACATCATTATACCATTTGATCTGACAAATGTTATCTCCTTGTTCACATAATTGTGGGAATCCATCTTTTGTTAATCTCAATGAATTGCCGCTGATTCCATCAGCCACCTCCTCATCCTCTCGTTGGTTTACTGATGAACTCTTGTTTCGGAACTCGCTTCCATAGTTCATTTCTCGAGAGCTTTACAATGTCATCTCGTCAATTTGTATTACACCTTTTTCTCTCAGGCATCCTGAGTCTGAGGTATTTTGACACCAATTGGATCTGAATCTCGGTCAGATATGATGGTTGGGACAACTTTCCAAGAGTTATGATGTTGGTCCTTTGATGACCCGGTAACATGATGTCATGCCTAGCACCACCCCCCTAGGTGGAGGACCTATCGTTATAATTTCTTTTGCAAGGATAACCACTCCTCCTGGAGGAAATTGTAAGACCTATTTTATAAGCTGTTCCTGATGGATCCATTGAGTATCTAAAGTCTGGCCCTTGATTGAAACACCATATCATTGCTACCTGAAGCATGTCTATGGTACTTTGATTTTCAACAAGAACATTTGAAGCCCAATGCTAAATGTTTCCTGCTAAATTATCCAAACACCGCTGTATGGGTAATATCATGAAATTTCTCTCCCCTACCTAAGGAGTTTTCTACATAATATCTTGTCATGGATATCATGCTCTGCTTGTCCTTGGGAAGGATATACCCCTGTTATACGTGTTTAAGCACATTTTCATTCCCGTTGTTTTGTTCAAACTTACTTGTAAACTACTTAACCGAGCAGTGGTAATCCCCTGCTTAGGTAAACACCTCGGTGTACCTTCCTGTCTGGTGTAACCCTGTTTCTACTGTTGATGACTTCCGGTAACCGCCGATGGATGAGAACTTTGCCTATTGGTCCGCCTCGTTCAACGAGCAGGAAAATGGTTCTCTTCGTCCCTCGCCCTTGGTACCGACGTTGTTGCCGACATAACTGACAGGCTATCCTCTGACATGCCTTGCTTACATGATCGTGCAAGACGTTACCTCCCTTCCTACTCTTAACCCACATGGTGGGCCCATAACCCACAGGTCCCAGGATCGAAACCTGACTCTCCTACACCCCCTGTTTCCAAGGTGGTTCCTCACGCGTGACCTCGTATGTAATTCACGAGCCACCTTCAGGTCTGATATCGGACACAATACTTATTCCCGTTGTTTTGACCCTTTCACGCCCTATTACAGGCATCGAACGATTGCCTGCCCGCTCGAAACTTTCCAGGTTACCTCCTTACTTTGCTCTCAATAATTTCTTAGGATTCGATTCGAGAGTTACTTTCCGCCACCTTCCTCGATGTTGTCGACCCGATAGTCAACCTTGCCGACGTTCATTCTCTCGAAATAACCCCGCCTTATTCTATCGTAAGTACGATGGAGATCTCGAAGAAAGGATGACGAGTTGATCATGGTGATTTGAAGCAGAGAAATGAAGACATCAACGAAAGGGATCAACCTCTTCGAAAGGACAACCAAGACCGAGAAGACTCGTTAGGTTTCTCGCTACCAGCAACCCCCCCTATTACCCTACTTAAATCTCGGGACGAGATTTCTTGTAGTGGAGGAGAATTGTGATGCCCGAGTAATCATGCTACAGTAATCTCACGTTGATGGTGCCACGTCACCCTTGTCACTGTAGTTAACCACGGGTTAATTCAAAACTGTCTCGAAATTCTAATTCAAATTTATGATCGGGGTTGACTTACGATAGCAATAAATTTTAGCAATAAAAGTTTTCAAAAATTAAAACTAAAATGTTCAGGGGCTGCCAAATATTGCATCGGTAATTATGGTGGAGTAAACACCTTTTATAAAAGGTCTAAGTTATTAAAATGAATTAAAACAGAAAAGGAAAAATAAGAAAAGAAAACAAACAAAATAAATAAGGGGAGGGGAAAACCCCCTGGCCAACTGGGCCAAAC